>NC_069503.1:250327784-250420284 GCF_027579735.1 Bombina bombina
TAGTGCGCTACACATCTTGGTGTGTATATATATATATATATATATATATAATAGCTTTATAGCATGACTGCATATTTGTATATTTGTCACTTCTATTTGTACTATGACCGAAATCCGGCGTTGCCTGGGATGGTGATGTTATCAAGGGGTGACGCCCTACTCGGGAGAGCGTGTATATATATACACATATGTATTTGTGTGTTTTATTGTATATTTACTGTACATATTTCCCATTTATTTCGAATTTTGAATATTTGTACAACATTCTACCATTCATTTAATGTAATAGTATTTCTAATGATATCTTTAAATGTAATATTCAATTCAAATTTTTCTAATAATTCGAATTATGCACTATTCAAATAAAAATATAATAATTTCAAAATATATTTGTAATTGTATTTTTAATGCTCTCTTA
This sequence comes from Bombina bombina, assembly GCF_027579735.1. NCBI lineage: Eukaryota > Metazoa > Chordata > Amphibia > Anura > Bombinatoridae > Bombina > Bombina bombina. Next base: position 250,328,203 of record NC_069503.1, read on the forward strand.
AAATGCACTATTCGAAATAGAACATTTTGAATCAATATATTTGTATTTATTATGTTTCAATTTACTAAATTCCCTACTACATAAACTATTGAGCTTCTGAATAGTATTTGTTAAATCTAATGTCATTCAAAATTTAGAATGTGAATATTTAATCTAATTATGAACATTCGAAAAAGAAAGTAACATTTTAAAACTGGAAATAACATTTGATTACCGGAATTTAATGGATTTTCCTTCAACATCAACATTCAATTGTCCAAAACGAATGTCCACTGGACTTTTCTTTCTCCCAAACTAATTGCACTTAGAGCACATTGGCCCATCCCTAATTCCAATGTTCTTCACATACAGAAATATGTTATTTTTATTGTAAATACATTTTTTTATATACCTATACTTGTATATCTATTCCTATAGATATGTAGATATAGATATACAGTATATATTTACATTAACATTATCAGATGTATATAGAAATATATATATAGAACATAGGAATGTAAAATATGCGTAATTTGCTTCAGGTTTTACGCTTTAGGTTTAACAAGGTGTTGGGATAGTGCGCATGAAGAATGAATAATCTTAATGCATGTTTTGTGAAATATTAAATATAGAATATTAAAAGAATATTATTCATTTTTTTATACTTACTGTAAAAAAAAAATGATCTCTCTCTCTCTTATAATAATGTTATTCCCTTCAGAATATGTAATATAGGTAAAATTATGATTGCTCAACAAAATAAATAAAAACATAATACATTGTTAATTGTTTCTGCATACATTCATAACTATAAGGTGAGTTCAAAGAGATGCGCATGCTCAAAACAGATTCAAAACCTGCAGTTAAATATACTATAGTCAAAAAAGAAAAAATCATCCTAGAAAAAGCAAACATTTCTAGACTACGGTGGGTACGATGGGAGAGAGAAGTATGTTAGGACAGACTAAGAAGTGTGTACATTAAGGTTTATAGAGACAGATTTATTTGACAGGAAAAGCTGAGTGCATGGAAGAGCATATGCTATAGTAGGACAAGAGATAGACTTGCTAGCCAGGGTACAGTGTAATGTTAAAGATACTATGTTGTAGTATGTAAAAAATATAAATGAATCACAACTGCTGAGTTAATAGGATTTGTAGCAAGGTTTAAACTAGATAATAACATGGATTACTAAAAGAAGTAATGTCAGAATCCGAGTGTAAACTTTGCAATTTTGTTATATGGATAAATAGCATTAGATATTTCTATAGCTGTATCGAGTAAATGATTACTGGAGGAACAACAGAAAAACCATGACTATAACCAAAGGAAAAATGAAACAGTGTTAACACAAAAAAATAGCTACTATGAAAATATAAAGCTTTACCACAATATATCAGGAATTATGGGCAAGTATGCATAGCAGTTATTGCAAAAAAGATAATAGCATGAAAAAATAAGTAAGAGGTTACAGACTGTACCTTGAGGGTAAACAAAGTATTTAGAAAGTTTAAGGAAAAATCTCACAGCTTGATTTGGGGAAGCGGTTGCAGCGCTGATGCCGAAGATGTTGGCGTGTGACGTCACAGCTCCACGATGCAGGGCGGAGGATTAGGCTGAATGAAGTAAGCTGACAGCAACGGCTTGGGAAAAAATGTCAATCCGGTAACAAAAGATGTAGGCTGGTTTCAGCAAGAAAAGTTTGGTGAATCCGAAAAGATATAATTTAGGATGAAATCCAAAAAGGTAAATTAGTGCTCAGTTTGAATCACACTATGGTTAGTGGAAAACAATAACAAGCAAAGTGGAGAGGGGGGAGGAGGCTTAAATAGCATAGCAGGTAAATTGATCAGAGAATTAAAGGGATATTCTCAGTACAAGTAACTGGTTGTTATTAAACAATATGTAAACGTGACATACAGTGAAATGTGTTTGCTACTGCTACTATGGGTAATGGAAATACTAGGGTGTATGCTAGGTTGGGCCCACAGAAATAAGGAAGCTAGTGTTTATGCCAAGTTGGATGCAAAGTGATGTTATGTAGACCCTGAGATATATTAATTCTGTGATGGATTCAGAGAGGTGTATATATTGATGACATCTACAAATCTGCTTGAATAGATACTTCAGATCAAAAGGATATCTTGTATGATTGTTGTAAGAACATACTGGTTCTTATATGTATTGTTACTATTACTACTACTATTAATAGTAGCAGTATCATTTATTTGTAACATACCACCAAATTCAATAACACAGAGCACATGATTCATGGCAAAATAATAAACACAAAATACATAACAAGAGTAAACATCTTAATTTGTCTTAAAGTACTTTTTTTTTTTTTTTCAAAAGAGCTTTATTAAAAGGTATTCAAATAGTTACAAGCTTTTCAGTTTTTCCATAGAATATACAAATACAAAATCATTGAAACGTTGCATTACAAATTGTGGTGTGTGATACTAACACAAAGATCATTCTTCCTTTATCCCCTTAAAGCATGGTAAGTTGTAAATCGCTCATAGAGCAGGTAAAGTTAATGTCCTGGGGGTTCGGAACACAGTTCTAAGTGCACTTGCATGTTGAAAGTCCAGAAGTCCATTGGTGCACTATCTCTGGCGCTCTACGGCCAGTCCTGCTGAGCTATGCAACCATGAATCTAGATTACTAGGGGGTGGAAGGAGAAGAAGGGAAAGGAGGAATGTGCAGGGAACCTGTCTGCAGAGTGCAGTAGGGGAGGTTTATGGTGTCATTCACTTTCTGTATTCCCGCTGTATGGCATTGTTTAGGTCTCGCTTACTTGTGTTTCATGTGAGGTGGGTAAAAGTGGTGAGGGAAGGTGGAAGGAGTGGGGGGGGGGAAGGGAAGTATCGGTGGGGGTATCAGTCGTCTGTGCTATCAGCTGTATTGTCTTACACTGTCCTTTGTCTGTGTGTTGTCCAGCGCTCCAGCATCAACTCATGTGTGTCTACAGTTCCTTGCTGAGTGTGGTGATATCTTTCTAGGTGTAGCAGCGTGTCTACCTGTTCTTGCCATTCTTTAAAGGTCGGTGTGATTCTAGACTTCCAATGCTTTGGGATCAGTAATTTGGCTCCATTCAGCATGAGCAATAGTAGGGCTCTGCTCGCTTTACAGGACAATTTGGGCAGAGATAGGTATAGTAATGTTTTTGGACTGTTTTGTAGGGGTTTCCCTAAGACTAGTTCCATGTGGCTGAGAATTTCAACCCAGTATTCGTCTAGCTTGGGGCAGTCCCACCATATGTGTGTAGGTGTACCTGTTTCTCCACAATCTCTCCAACATTTGCCGGAGGCCTGTTTGTAAATTTTTTGCAGCCTGCTGGGTGTGAGGTACCACCTCGCCAGACATTTAAAGCTGGATTCTTGTACTCTCATGGATATTGAGGATGTTTTTGTCACTAAGAAGGCATTCTGCCAGTCCTCATATCCTATCTCAGTCTGCCACTCCCTTTCCCATGCTTTTGTATAAGAGGGGATTGTCTGGGCGTCATCTATCAGTAAAAGTTTGTAGAGTAATGAGATTGCGTGAGCTGTTGGTGTGTCTTTCAAGCACAGGGTCTCAAATGTGGTAGGTGGTCTAGTAAAGCAGGGTCTGTATTTGTGTGTCATGAGATAGTGATTTAACCGCGCGTGTGAGTACCAGCTCAGCGTCAGGTTGGGTAGTTCCTCAGAGATAGCTGCGTGTGTCTTAAACTTATGTCCATCAGTCAGTGTCATGATGGTGTAGTCCTTGAAGGGAGTGTCAGGGGTGGTTCTATTGTCTGGGTAGTTCCATGGCAGCGCTGCATTGTGATATATGGGAGTCAGTGGGGAGTGTTTAGTCGTGATATGTGTCTTGGTGCATATTACCTTGTCCCACACTGAATAGAAGTCTATCAGCAAGGGGTATTTTGTTGTGGCTATGTGTCTATTCTTTTCCAGAGTCCAGGCGCCTAAGCCTGCATTGTTTGTGTCCAGGATGTCACAGTCCAGTCGAACCCATTCTTTATTGGGATCATTGGAGCACCAATCTAACAGTCTGCCAAGCGTGATTGCCTGTTTATACGTTTGTATGTTTGGGACCCCCAGTCCTCCTCTATCCCTAGGTAGATACAATGTTCTCCTGGCTACTCTAGGTCTGATCCCACCCCAGATGTATTGCTCGATTAAGTTTTGTAGTTTGAGTAGGTAGTTCCCTGGGAGGGGTATTGGCGTTGTCTGGAGTATGTAAAGCAGTCTGGGTAGCACGTTCATCTTAACAACATTTATCCGTCCAAGCCAAGAGATGGACTTGTTCTTCCATCTGGACAAATCCGCTATCAGTGTGATTTCCAGGCTTTTGTAATTTTCTTGAAAGACAGTCTGGGCATTTGGGGAAATATATATCCCCAAGTACTTCAATTTATCTTGTTGTAATTTCAAGGGGCAGTCACCTAGTGTTGTAATTAATTCCTCTGGGTTGTATGTAATGTTCAGTATTTCTGATTTGGCAACGTTAAGGTGGAAGTTAGAGAGTCGTCCATATTCTCTGAAAGTGTCTAGAATTCTGGGGAGAGAAGTCCCTATGTCGGTGAGAGTCAGTAGGACGTTGTCGACGTATAATGCCAACTTGTGTGTGCGCAATTTAGTCTTTATACCCGAAATCTGGGGGTCTTCTCTGATTTTTTGCGCCAGTACCTCTATGGTAATAGCGAAAAGGAGCGGCGAGGTCTTAAAGTACCTTTATACAATCTGCTTTGGTTTTCTATTACAAACATGCGTATTATGCCCGCAGTATGAATGTAGCGGGTTTTAATTTCTGGACATTCTGGGATATGGTGGTGCACTTCACAGCAACAATGTTCCTTTGGGAAACCAGCAACATAACTTTTAAAACTCACATGACACCTGATAGTTCCAAATTAGCTTTTGCTTTACATTATTCTGCAAACTACTTTGAACAAAGAAATTTCCACAACCCACATATTAGTAACACCTTTCAAATAGGCTTTTTCTTATATGTAACATTGATTGGATTTCTTTCCTGAGTAGTAACTCTTAAACTTTTGGTAAACCATAGTGCTATTTTTGTACCCCTATAAACACACAGGCAAACACACACACAGGCACAAAGAGAAACACACACATACAAAGATATAAAAGCCAGTTTTATGTGCGGCCCAGCAGTGAAGCAGTTAATAAGGTAAATGACTGTGCACAATGCAGACTGCAAGGTATGGTTCACTTATTAACTGTTGCGCTGCTGGGCCGCACACAAAACTGGCTTTAGAGGGAACACTGCGGCCTCAGTATTAATTCTCTGATATTGCCAAATTGAAGTGTAACAGTTTTCCAGCACTCTTGTTGAAAAGCACTGAACCATGGATTTTAGTTAGGGAAATCCCTCAATTCAGAGACATAACTGAGTCTGCAGGTTTAAATAGCTTTAAGGCCAGTCTCAATAAATGCTGAAAAGGAACTCATAATAGTTTTTGGTTATTTTTTTGTCTAGAAATGATTTGATCACCTATAAAGGATGTAAACAATCTTTACTTCAATTATTATTAATATGATATAAAGAACTTACAGTAAAGATCATAATATCCCATTGTTTGATAAAAAGAAAAACAAAATGAATATGACTGATAAGAGTCCAGAATTGCTGCATTCTGTAGTAAATTTAATTGAAGTATTGCTTTAGGCCACATCTCCTATATGAACCTTTGGTGAAAACCACAATATGGTAGAGTTAAAAGAATTTCTTTCATATTCACTGAAATAGATGAATGCCTCAAGCAACAGCATTCTCACATGCTTTTATTGTTATGACTATACATAACAGGACAAGTTCTAACACACATCATCATTTTTTATATTGTCTGGCTCAGAACACATCAGTTATTTTTTAATGTTCAAATAATTCACAATGCTAACTGAAATGTAATAATTAAATAGGGGATATATAGAAAAAAACATAAAAAAAATGTGTCCCATTGTTAACAATACCTACAACTATGCAGACATTAACAAGTCTAAATTAACTTTTGGGCCTGGTATTGTTGGGGTAAAAAGGGACATGAAACCCCAAAATGTTCTTTCATGATTCAGATAGAGGGGTAGATTTACTAAATGTCAACATGATTCGCTATAGTGAATCATGTCCGCTCAACAATCGCTAAATGCCAACAGCATATGTTGTCAACATTTATCATTGCACAGGCATTTCTAGTGAAATGCTTGTGCAATGTCGCCCCTGACAGGGGCTGTCAATCATCCCAATCGTATTAGGATGATTTCAATCCGCAACTTAAAAAAGTGGCGGACAGGTTAAGGAGCAGCGGTCTTATGACCGCTGCTTCTTAAAGGGACAGTAAACCTACCAAATAATGTTATATAATTCTGCACATAGTGCATAGAGAAAGAGAGAGAGAGCAAAAGTGGGGGGATAGAAAGAGCAAAAAAGAGGGAGAGAGAGTGAGCAAAAGAGAGGGTGGAGAGACAAAAGAAGGGGAGAGAGCGCAAAAGAGAGGGGGAGAAAGAGAGCAAAAGAGAGTGGGGAGAGCGCAAAAAAACATAATTTATGCTTACCTGATAAATGTATTTCTCTTGTGGTGTATCCAGTCCACGGATCATCCATTACTTGTGGGATATTCTCATTCCCAACAGGAAGTTGCAAGAGGATCACCCACACCAGAGCTGCTATATAGCTCCTCCCCTAACTGCCATATCCAGTCATTCAACCGAAACTAGCCGAGAAAGGAGAAACCATAGGGTGCAGTGGTGACTGTAGTTTAAAATTTAGACCTGCCTTAAAAGGACAGGGCGGGCCGTGGACTGGATACACCACAAGAGAAATAAATTGATCAGGTAAGCATAAATTATGTTTTCTCTTGTTAGGTGTATCCAGTCCACGGATCATCCATTACTTGTGGGATACCAATACCAAAGCTAAAGTACACGGATGAAGGGAGGGACAAGGCAGGTACTTAAACGGAAGGGACCACTGCCTGTAGAACCTTTCTCCCAAAAATAGCCTCCGAAGAAGCAAAAGTATAAAATTTGTAAAATTTTGAAAAGGTATGAAGCGAAGACCAAGTCGCCGCTTTGCAAATCTGTTCAACAGAAGCCTCATTTTTAAAGGCCCAGGTGGAAGCCACAGCTCTAGTAGAATGAGCTGTAATCCTTTCAGGGGGCTGCTGTCCAGCAGTCTCATAGGCTAAGCGTATTACGCTCCGAAGCCAAAAAGAAAGAGAGGTTGCCGAAGCCTTTTGACCTCTCCTCTGTCCAGAGTAAACAACAAACAGGGAAGATGTTTAACGAAAATCTTTAGTCGCTTGTAAGTAAAACTTTAAAGCACGGACTACGTCCAAATTATGTAAAAGACGTTCCTTCTTTGAAGAAGGATTAGGACACAATGATGGAACAACAATCTCGATTGATATTCTTGTTGGAAACTACCTTAGGTAAAAACCCAGGTTTTGTACGCAGAACTACTTTATCTGTATGGAAAATCAGATAAGGAGAATCACATTGTAAAGCTGATAACTCAGAGACTCTACGAGCCGAGGAAATAGCCATCAAAAACAGAACTTTCCAAGATAAAAGTTTGATATCAATGGAATGAAGGGGTTCAAACGGAACTCCTTGAAGACCAAGTTTAAGCTCCATGGAGGAGCAACAGGTTTAAACACAGGCTTAATTCTAACCAAAGCCTGACAAAATGCCTGGACGTCTGGAACCTCTGCCAGACGCTTGTGCAAAAGGATAGACAGAGCAGAAATCTGTCCCTTTAAAGAACTAGCTGATAATCCTTTATCGAAACCCTCTTGGAGAAAGGACAATATCCTAGGAATCCTAACCTTACTCCATGAGTAATTCTTGGATTCACACCAATGAAGATATTTGCGCCATATCTTATGGTAGATTTTCCTGGTTACAGGCTTTCGTGCCTGTATTAAGGTATCAATGACTGACTCGGAGAAGCCACGCCTTGATAAAATCAAGCGTTCAATCTCCAGGCAGTCAGTCTCAGAGAAATTAGATTTGGATGATTGAAAGGACCTTGTAGTAGAAGGTCTTGTCTCAGAGGCAGAGGCCAAGGTGGAAAGGATGACATGTCCACCAGGTCTGCATACCAGGTCCTGCGTGGCCACGCAGGCGCGATCAAGATCACCGATGCTCTCTCCTGTTTGATTTTGGCAATCAGTCGAGGGAGCAGAGGAAACGGTGGAAACACATAAGCCAGGTTGAAGAACCACGGTGCTGCTAGAGCATCTATCAGCATCGCTTCTGGGTCCCTGGACCTGGATCCGTAACAAGGAAGCTTGGCGTTCTGGCGAGATGCCATGAGATCCAATTCTGGTGTGCCCCAATGATGAACCAATTGAGCAAACACCTCCGGATGGAGTTCCCACTCCCCCGGATGAAAAGTCTGACGACTTAGAAAATCCGCCTCCCAGTTCTCTATACCTGGGATATGGATCGCTGATAGATGGCAAGAGTGAGTCTCAGCCCAGCGAATTATCTTGGAGACTTCTAACATCGCTAGGGAGCCCCTGGTCCCCCCTTGATGGTTGATGTAAGCCACAGTCGTGATGTTGTCCGACTGAAATCTGATGAACCTCAGGGTTGCTAACTGAGGCCAAGCTAGAAGAGCATTGAATATTGCTCTTAACTCCAGAATATTTATTGGGAGGAGTTTCTCCTCCTGAGTCCATGATCCCTGAGCCTTCAGGGAATTCCAGACTGCACCCCAACCTAGAAGGCTGGCATCTGTTGTTACAATTGTCCAATCTGGCCTGCGAAAGGTCATACCTTTGGACAGATGGACCCGAGATAGCCACCAGATTTAGCAGAGGGGACAAATCTGTGTAATCCCCATTCCACTGACTGAGCATGCATAATTGCAGCGGTCTGAGATGTAGGCGCGCAAATGGCACTATGTCCATCGCAGCTACCATTAAGCCGATCACTTCCATGCACTGAGCCACCGAAGGGCGCGGAATGTAGTGAAGAACACGGCAGGAATTTAGAAGCTTTGATAACCTGGACTCCGTCAGGTAAATTTTCATTTCTACAGAATCTATCAGAGTTCCTAGGAAGGAAACCCTTGTGAGGGGTGATAGAGAACTCTTTCCCTCGTTCACTTTCCACCCATGCGACCTCAGAAATGCCAACACTATGTCCGTATGAGATTTGGCAATTTGGAAGTTTGACGCCTGTATCAGGATGTCGTCTAGATAAGGGGCCACTGCTATGCCCCATGGTCTTAGGACCGCCAGAAGAGACCCCAGAACCTTTGTAAAAATTCTTGGGGCTGTAGCTAACCCGAAGGGAAGAGCCACAAACTGGTAATGCCTGTCTATAAAGGCAAACCTTAGGAACCGATGATGATCTTTGTGAATCGGTATGTGAAGGTAAGCATCCTTCAAATCCACTGTGGTCATGTACTGACCCTCCTGGATCATAGGTAGGATTGTCCGAATAGTTTCCATTTTGAACGAGGAATTTGTTTAAGATCTTTAGATCCAAAATTGGTCTGAAGGTTCCCTCTTTTTTGGGAACCACAAACAGATTTGAATAAAATCCCTGTCCTTGTTCCATCTGTGGAACTGGATGGATCACTCCCATTATTAGGAGGTCTTGCACACAGCGTAAGAATGCCTCTTTCTTTATCTGGTTTACAGATAATCTTGAAAGGTGAAATCTCCCTTGTGGGGGGGAAGCTTTGAAGTCCAGAAGATATCCCTGAGATATGATCTCCAACGCCCAGGGATCCTGAACATCTCTTGCCCACGCTTGGGCGAAGAGAGAAAGTCTGCCCCCTACTAGATCCGTTGCCGGATAGGGGGCCGTTCCTTCATGCTGTCTTAGAGGCAGCAGCAGGCTTTCTGGCCTGCTTGCCTTTGCTCCAGGCCTGGTTAGATTTCCAGGCCGGCTTGGATTGCGCAAAAGTTCCCTCTTGTTTTGTAGCAGAGGAAGTTGATGCTGCACCTGCCTTGAAGTTTCGAAAGGCACGAAAATTAGACTGTTTGGCCCTTGATTTGGCCCTGTCCTGAGGAAGGGTATGACCCTTACCTCCAGTAATGTCAGCAATAATTTCCTTCAAACCAGGCCCGAATAGGGTCTGCCCCTTGAAGGGAATGTTAAGTAATTTAGACTTTGAAGTCACGTCAGCTGACCAAGATTTAAGCCATAGCGCCCTACGCGCCTGGATGGCGAATCCAGAATTCTTAGCCGTTAGTTTAGTCAAATGAACGATGGCATCAGAAACAAAAGAATTAGCTAGCTTAAGTGTTCTAAGCTTGTCAAGTATTTCAGTCAATGGAGTAGCTGTCTGAAAGGCCTCTTCCAGAGACTCAAACCAGAACGCCGCAGCAGCAGTGACAGGAGCAATGCATGCAAGGGGCTGCAGGATAAAACCTTGTTGAATAAACATTTTCTTAAGGTAACCTTCTAATTTTTTATCCATTGGATCTGAAAAAGCACAACTGTCCTCGACAGGGATAGTGGTACGCTTTGCTAAAGTAGAAACTGCTCCCTCCACCTTAGGGACCGTCTGCCATAAGTCCCGTGTGGTGGCGTCTATTGGAAACATTTTTCTAAAAATAGGAGGGGGGGAAAACGGCACACCGGGTCTGTCCCACTCCTTAGTAATAATTTCTGTAAACCTTTTAGGTACTGGAAAAATGTCAGTACACACCGGCACCGCGTAGTATTTATCCAGTCTACACAATTTCTCTGGCACTGCAATTGTGTCACAGTCATTCAGAGCAGCTAAAACCTATCCAAGCAACACCCGGAGGTTCTCAAGCTTAAATTTAAAAGTAGACATATCTGAATCAGGTTTCCCCGAGTCAGAGACGTCACCCACAGACTGAAGCTCTTCCTCAGCTTCTGCATATTGTGACGCAGTATCAGACATGGGCCTTAAAACATCTGCGCGCTCTGTATTACGTCTAACCCCAGAGCTATCGCGCTTTCCTCTGAATTCAGGCAGTCTGGCTAATACCGCTGACAGGGTATTATCCATGATTGCCGCCATGTCCTGCAAAGTAATCGCTATGGGCGTCTTTGATGTACTTGGCGCCATTTTAGCGTGAGTCCCTTGAGCGGGAGTCAAAGGGTCCGACACGTGGGGAGAGTTAGTCGGCATAACTTCCCCCTCGTCAGAATCCTCTGGTGATAATTCTTTTAAAGATAACAGCTGATCTTTATTGTTTAAAGTGAAATCAATACATTTAGTACACATTCTCCTATGGGGTTCCACCATGGCTTTTAAACATAATGAACAAGGAGTTTCCTCTATTTCAGACATGTTTATACAGACTAGCAATGAGACTAGCAAGCTTGGAAAACACTTTAAATCAAGTTAACAAGCAATATAAAAAAACGTTACTGTGCCTTTAAGAGAAACAAATTTTGGCAAAATTTGAAATAACAGTGAAAAAAGGCAGTTAAACTAACGAAATTTTTACAGTGTATGTAACAAGTTAGCAGAGCATTGCACCCACTTGCAAATAGATGATTAACCCCTTAATACAAAAAAACAGATTAACAAAACGAAAAATATGTTTTTTAAACAGTCATAACAACTGCCACAGCTCCTACTTTTGAAGCCTTTTGAGCCCTTCAGAGATGTCCTATAGCATGCAGGGGACTGCTGAGGGAAGCTGAATGTCACAGTTTGTAATTTTAACTGCACCAACTGTAACTCTTATACTATAACAGTGGAAAGCCTCAGGAAACTGTTTCTAGGCAAAAATAAAGCCAGCCATGTGGCCCCAATAAGTTTTATCACCAAAGCATATATAAAAACGATTAAACATGCCACCAAACGTTTTATATTGCACATTAATCAGAGTATATACCTCTGATAGCAAGCCTGATACTAGTCGCTATTAAATCACTGTATTTAGGCTTTAACTTACATTAATCCGGTATCAGCATTTTCTAGCAAATTCCATCCCTAGAAAAACTTAACTGCACATACCTTATTGCAGGATACCCTGCACGCCATTCTCCCTCTGAAGTTACCTCACTCCTCAGACACATGTGAGAATAGCAGTGGATTTTAGTTACTTCTGCTAAGATCATAGAAAAACGCAGGCAGATTCTTCTTCTAAATGCTGCCTGAGATAAAATAGTACACTTCGGTACCATTTAAAAACAATAAACTTTTGATTGAAAAAAAACACTAACTATATTTTACCACTTTCCTCTTACTACCTCCAGCTATGTTGAGAGCTTGCAAGAGAATGACTGGATTTGGCAGTTAGGGGAGGAGCTATATAGCAGCTCTGCTGTGGGTGATCCTCTTGCAACTTCCTGTTGGGAAGGAGAATATCCCACAAGTAATGGATGATCCGTGGACTGGATACACCTAACAAGAGAAAGAGGGGGGGAGAATGCAAAAGAGAGGGGAAGAGAGAGAGGAAAAGGGGGAGAGAGAACAAAAGAGAGGGGAGAGAGAACAAAAGAGAGGGGAGAGAGAGTAAAAGAGAGGAGAGAGAGAGCAAAAGGGAGAGAGAGAGCAAAAGAGAGGGGGATAAAGGGGAGAGAGAGCAAAAGAGAGGGGGGAGCGCAAAAGAAGGGAGAGAGCATGCAAAAGAGAGGTGGGAAAGAGAGTAAAAGAGAAGGAAGAGAGAGCAAAATAGAGGGGGGAGAGCACAAAAGAGGGGGGAGAGAGAGCGCAAAAGAGAGTGGAGAGAGTGCAAAAGAGAGGGGAAGAGAGAGCACAAAAGAGAAAGGAGGAGAGAGAGAGCAAAAGAGGTGGGAGAGAGAACAAAAGAGAGGGGAGAGAGTGCAAAAGAGAGGGGATAGTGTGCAAACGAGGGGAGAGAGTGCAAAAGAGAGGGAGGGGAAAGAGAACAAAAGAGAGGGGAGAGATATAGCAAAAGAGAGGGGGAGAGAGAGAGAGAGCATAAGAGATGAGGGAGAGAGAGAGCAAAAGAGAGGGAGAGAGAAAGAGCAAAAGAGAGGGGGAGAGAGTGAAAAAGAGGGGGGGGGAGATAGGGGGAGAGAGAGCAAAAGAGAGGGGAGAGAGAGAGCATAAAAGAGGAGGGAGAGAGAGCAAAAGAGAGGGGGAAAAAAGAGCAAAAGAGGGGGAGAGAGCAAAAGGGAGGGAGAGAGAGCGAGCAAAAGAGGGGGAGAGCGCAAAAGAGAGGGAGAGAGAGAGCGCGCAAAGGAGAGTGGGGAGAGCGCAAGAGAGAGGGGGAGAGCGCAAAAGGGAGGGGAAGAGAGAGCGCAAAAGAGGGAGGAAAAGAGAGGGGGGAGAAAGAGAGCAAAAGAGGGAGGAGAGAGAACAAAAGAGAGGGGGTGAGAGCAAAAGAGAGGGGAGAGAGTGCAAAAGAGAGGGGGAGGGAGGAAAAGAGAGGAGAAGAGAGAGCAAAAGAGGGGGGAGAGAACAAAAGAGAGGGGGGAGAGAGCAAAAGAGAGGGGAGAGAGAGCAAAAGAGAGGGGAGAGAGAGCAAAAGAGAGGGGAGAGAGTGCAGGAGAGGGGGGAAGGTGGGACAGAGAGAGAGCAAAAGAGAGGGGAGAGAGAGAGCAAAAGGGAGGGGGAGAAAGAGCAAAAGAGAGGGGGATAGAGAGAGCAAAAGAGAGGGAGAGAGAGCGAGGAAAAGAGGGGGAAGAGAGCGAGCAAAAGAGGGGGGAGAGAGAGCGCAAAAGAGAGAGGGGAGAGAGCAAGAGAGAGGGGGGAGAGCGCAAGAGAGAGGGGGAGAGCGCAAAAGAGAGGGAGGAAAAGAGAGGAGGGAGGAAAAAAGAGGGGGAGGGAGGAAAAAAGAGGGGGAGGGAGAACAAAAGAGAGGGGAGAAAGAGCAAAAGAGAGGGGAGAGAGTGCAAAAGAGAGGAGAGAGAGTGCAAAAGAGAGAGGGGAGAGAGAGAGAGCAAAAGAGAGGGGAGAGAGAGAGCAAAAGAGAGGGGGATAGAGAGAGCAAAAGAGGGGGGAGAGAGCAAAAGAGAGGGGGGAGAGAGCAAAAGAGAGGTGGGATACAGAGAGAGCAAGGGGGGGAACCACTGTATTGTAAAAAATGGCCAGTGTACACAGGCTTTAAGACTAGTTTTACATAAGTGTTTTTCATGAGTTTGGAATGTTGCTGCATTACTAGAACAGTGGTTCTTATCCGGGAGTATTTATACCCCTTGGGGGAATGGGATTCGATTTGAAAAAAAACAAACAAAATTGATGCTTACCAGATAAATTCCTTTCTTTCCTGGCAGGGAGAGTCCACAAACGTAATTCCTTACTGAGAGAGGGAGAGAGAGCGAGCAAAAGAGGGGGAGAGCGCAAAAGAGAGGGAGAGAGAGAGCGCGCAAAGGAGAGTGGGGAGAGCGCAAGAGAGAGGGGGAGAGCGCAAAAGAGGGAGGAAAAGAGAGGGGGGGAGAAAGAGAGCAAAAGAGGGAGGAGAGAGAACAAAAGAGAGGGGGTGAGAGCAAAAGAGAGGGGAGAGAGTGCAAAAGAGAGGGGGAGGGAGGAAAAGAGAGGAGAAGAGAGAGCAAAAGAGGGGGGAGAGAACAAAAGAGAGGGGGAGAGAGCAAAAGAGAGGGGAGAGAGAGCAAAAGAGAGGGGAGAGAGTGCAGGAGAGGGGGGAAGGTGGGACAGAGAGAGAGCAAAAGAGAGGGGAGAGAGAGAGCAAAAGGGAGGGGGAGAAAGAGCAAAAGAGAGGGGGATAGAGAGAGCAAAAGAGAGGGAGAGAGAGCGAGGAAAAGAGGGGGAAGAGAGCGAGCAAAAGAGGGGGGAGAGAGAGCGCAAAAGAGAGAGGGGAGAGAGCAAGAGAGAGGGGGAGAGCGCAAGAGAGAGGGGGAGAGCGCAAAAGAGAGGGAGGAAAAGAGAGGAGGGAGGAAAAAAGAGGGGGAGGGAGGAAAAAAGAGGGGGAGGGAGAACAAAAGAGAGGGGAGAAAGAGCAAAAGAGAGGGGAGAGAGTGCAAAAGAGAGGGGAGAGAGTGCAAAAGAGAGAGGGGAGAGGGGAGAGAGAGAGAGCAAAAGAGAGGGGAGAGAGAGAACAAAAGAGAGGGGGAGAGAGCAAAAGAGAGGGGAGAGAGAGCAAAAGAGAGGGGAGAGAGAGCAAAAGAGAGGGGAGAGAGTGCAGGAGAGGGGGGAAGGTGGGACAGAGAGAGAGCAAAAGAGAGGGGAGAGAGAGAGCAAAAGGGAGGGGGAGAAAGAGCAAAAGAGAGGGGGATAGAGAGAGCAAAAGAGAGGGAGAGAGAGCGAGGAAAAGAGGGGGAAGAGAGCGAGCAAAAGAGGGGGGAGAGAGAGCGCAAAAGAGAGAGGGGAGAGAGCAAGAGAGAGGGGGAGAGCGCAAGAGAGATTGGGAGAGCGCAAAAGAGAGGGAGGAAAAGAGAGGAGGGAGGAAAAAAGAGGGGGAGGGAGGAAAAAAGAGGGGGAGGGAGAACAAAAGAGAGGGGAGAAAGAGCAAAAGAGAGGGGAGAGAGTGCAAAAGAGAGGGGAGAGAGTGCAAAAGAGAGAGGGGAGAGAGAGAGAGCAAAAGAGAGGGGAGAGAGAGAGCAAAAGAGAGGGGGATAGAGAGAGCAAAAGAGGGGGGAGAGAGCAAAAGAGAGGGGGGAGAGAGCAAAAGAGAGGGGGGAGAGAGCAAAAGAGAGGTGGGATACAGAGAGAGCAAGGGGGGGAACCACTGTATTGTAAAAAATGGCCAGTGTACACAGGCTTTAAGACTAGTTTTACATAAGTGTTTTTCATGAGTTTGGAATGTTGCTGCATTACTAGAACAGTGGTTCTTATCCGGGAGTATTTATACCCCTTGGGGGAATGGGATTCGATTTGAAAAAAAACAAACAAAATTGATGCTTACCAGATAAATTCCTTTCTTTCCTGGCAGGGAGAGTCCACAAACGTAATTCCTTACTGAGAGAGGGAGAGAGAGCGAGCAAAAGAGGGGGAGAGCGCAAAAGAGAGGGAGAGAGAGAGCACGCAAAGGAGAGTGGGGAGAGCGCAAGAGAGAGGGGGAGAGCGCAAAAGGGAGGGGAAGAGAGAGCGCAAAAGAGGGAGGAAAAGAGAGGGGGGAGAAAGAGAGCAAAAGAGGGAGGAGAGAGAACAAAAGAGAGGGGGTGAGAGCAAAAGAGAGGGGAGAGAGTGCAAAAGAGAGGGGGAGGGAGGAAAAGAGAGGAGAAGAGAGAGCAAAAGAGGGGGGAGAGAACAAAAGAGAGGGGGAGAGAGCAAAAGAGAGGGGAGAGAGAGCAAAAGAGAGGGGAGAGAGTGCAGGAGAGGGGGGAAGGTGGGACAGAGAGAGAGCAAAAGAGAGGGGAGAGAGAGAGCAAAAGGGAGGGGGAGAAAGAGCAAAAGAGAGGGGGATAGAGAGAGCAAAAGAGAGGGAGAGAGAGCGAGGAAAAGAGGGGGAAGAGAGCGAGCAAAAGAGGGGGGAGAGAGAGCGCAAAAGAGAGAGGGGAGAGAGCAAGAGAGCGCACGAGAGTGGGGCAGAGCGCAAAAGAGAGGGAGGAAAAGAGAGGAGGGAGGAAAAAAGAGGGGGAGGGAGGAAAAAAGAGGGGGAGGGAGAACAAAAGAGAGGGGAGAAAGAGCAAAAGAGAGGGGAGAGAGTGCAAAAGAGAGGGGAGAGAGTGCAAAAGAGAGAGGGGAGAGAGAGAGAGCAAAAGAGAGGGGAGAGAGAGAGCAAAAGAGAGGGGGATAGAGAGAGCAAAAGAGGGGGGAGAGAGCAAAAGAGAGGGGGAGAGAGCAAAAGAGAGGTGGGATACAGAGAGAGCAAGGGGGGGAACCACTGTATTGTAAAAAATGGCCAGTGTACACAGGCTTTAAGACTAGTTTTACATAAGTGTTTTTCATGAGTTTGGAATGTTGCTGCATTACTAGAACAGTGGTTCTTATCCGGGAGTATTTATACCCCTTGGGAGAATGGGATTCGATTTGAAAAAAAACAAACAAAATTGATGCTTACCAGATAAATTCCTTTCTTTCCTGGCAGGGAGAGTCCACAAACGTAATTCCTTACTGTTGGGAATAACAACACCTGGCCATCAGGAGGAGGCAAAGACACCCCAGCCAAAGGCTTAAATATCCCTCCTACTTCCCCTTTCCCCCCAGTCATTTGGTCGAGTGAACGAGGAAAAGTAGGAGAAACATCAGGGTATAAATGTGCTAGAAAAAACACAAAAGGGAGCAGCCCAATAAAAACATCTTACGGGCGGGGTCATGGACTCTCCCTGCCAGGAAAGAAAGGAATTTATCTGGTAAGCATACATTTTGTTTTCTTTCCACAAGCCAGGGAGAGTCCATGACTTCATTCCTTACTGTTGGGAAAACAATACCCAAGCTCCAGAGGACACTGAAGGAATCACGAAAGGGACAAGAAATAGGCGGACCCTAATCTGAGGGCACCACAGTCTACAAAACCTTTCTCCCGAAAGCTGCTTCAGCCAAAGCAAACACATTAAACTTGTAAAATTTAGAAAAAGTATGTAAGGAGGACCAGGTAGCTGCCTTACAAATCTGATCCATAGAAGCTTCATTCTTAAAGGCCCAGGAAGAAGCTACTGCTCCAGTGCAATGAGCCGTAATCCTCTCAGGTGGCTGTTGTCCCACTGTCTCATAAGCTAGGTGGATGATACTCCTCAACCAGAAAGACAAGGAAGATGCAGAAGCCTTCTGACCCCTATGTTTACCCGCATAGATGACAAACAGAGAAGAAGATTGTCTGAACTCCTTAGTAGCCTGAAGGTAAAACTTCAAGGCCCGAACCACATCTAGATTATGAAGCAAACGTTCCTTCGCTGAGAAAGGATTAGGACACAAGGAAGGAACAACAATCTCTTAATTAATGTTACCCTCTGACACCACCTTAGGAAGGAAACCCAACTTATCGGCATGAAAAACAAGGTAAGGGGGGTCACAGTGCAAGGCAGAAATCTCAGAGACAGAGCAGAGGCAATAGTCAAAAGAACTTTTCAAGATAACAGTTTAATGTCAACATTATGCATAGGCTCAAACAGAGCCTGCTGCGACACACGAAAAACAAGATTGAGAATCCAAGGCAGAGCCACCTTTCTAAACACAGGTCTGATACTAGTCAGAGCCTTAACAAAGGTCTGCACATCCAGAAGCTCAGCTAATCTCTTATGCAGCAACACCGACAGGGCCGATATCTATCCCAACAGGGAACTAGCAGATAGACCCTTCTCCAGTCCATCCTGGAGAAAAAATAAAATCTTGGCAACCCTAACCTAATGCCAAAAAAAAAAAACTACGCTCCTCACACCAGTGCAGGTAAGTCTGCCACACCTTATGGCAGATGTGTCAAGTAACCGGCTTACGAGCTTGATTGACTAAGCGTTCAATCTCCACGCAGTCAGCCTCAGAGAATCTAGATTTTGATGTAGGAAAGGACCATGTATCAGCAGATTCCTGTGACAAGTTAACCTCCACTGAGGAGATGAGTACATCCCCACCAAATCCACAAACCAAGTTCTTCGCGGCCTGGATGGAGCAATTAGAATCACTGATGCTCACTCTTGTTTTATGCAGGCCACCACTCAAGGGAGAAGAGGTAATGGAGGAAAGATATATGAGTCTGAACCTCCAAGAAACCGCTAGGACATCTATTAGATCTGCTTGAGGATCCCTCATTATTGATCCATATCTGGGTAGTTTGGCATTGAGACGAGAGGCCATTAGGTCTATCTCCTGTGTCCCCAATCTACTGCATATTTCTGCAAATACCTCAGGGTAGAGAGACCATTCCCCCGGGTTTCCGCTCCCATTCTAGGATCCAAGATACTTCTCTTATCACTAATGAACTTCTCGTTCCTCCCTGATAGTTGATGTAGGCTACCGAAGTTATATTTTCTGATTGGAATCTGATAAACTGGGACAAACCCAGAAGGGGCCAAGCCTTCAGAGCATTGAAGATTGCCCGTAAGTTCCAATATATTGATCTGTAAAGTGGACTCCTCCTGAGTGCACAGATCCTGTGCCTTCCTGGTACCCCAAACAGCTTCCCAGCCAGATAAGCTTGCGTCCGTAGTCACAATCTCCAAGGACGGTCTCAAGAAGCATGTGCCTTGGGACAGGTGATCTTGACAGAGCCACCAAGACAGCGAGTCTCTCGACAGGCTGTACAGTATTATCTGTTGGGACAGATCTGAATGGTTGCCATTCCATTGTCTCAGCATGCATAGCTGTAAGGGTCAGAGATGGAATCTGGAAAACAAAATTATGTCAATACAAGAAACCATGAGAACTCTTTTCCAAGTTTATCTTCCATCCATGTGGATCTGAGTGATTCCTTGCTAGACAAAAAGATGGTGCCTGTACCAAGATATCGTACAGGTAAGGTGCTATTGCAATACCTCAGGTTCTGGCAACCTCTAGGAGAGCCCCCAGGACCTTTGTTAATATCCTTGGAGCAGTAGCTAAGCCAAACGGAAGTGCTATAAACTGGAAGTGCTTATCCAGAAAGGCAAACCTCAAGAACTGAAAATGTTTCCTGTGGATTGGAACGTGAAGGTAAGCATCATTCAGATGTATGGTAGTCATAAACTGCCCTTCCTGAACCAGGGGAAGGATTGATCTTATTGTCTCCATCTTGAAGGAAGGGACTCTTAGAAATTTGTTTGGGCACTTTAAGTCCAGAATTGGATAAAAAGTTCCCTCCTTTTTGGGAACTACAAAGAGGTTTGAATAGAACCCTAGAACTCTTTATGATGCAGGTACCGGTACAATTACTCCTAAAGAGACTAGATCCCGTACGCAACCTAAAAAGGCTGTCCTCTTCTCTGGTCTTGTAGACAGTCTGGAGAGTATGAATCTGCCCCTGGGTGGATGAGATTTTAATCATATCCGGTAATCCTGAGATAGGACCTCCAGAACCCAAGGATCCTGAACATCCTGAAACCATGTGTCTGAGAAAAGCGACAATCTGCCCCCTACTCATCCGATCCCGGATCGGGGGCCGCCCCTTCATGCTAATTTGTTATCGGCAGGCTTCTTTGTCTGTTTGGACTTGTCCCAGGAATGAGTCGGCTTCCAAGTACTCTTGGGCTGCTCGGGTTTGGATGAAGATTTTGATTGTTGGGACTTGTCCGAACGAAAGGAACGAAAAATAGAGGACTGACGTTCCGTAGGTCTGTTCTTCTTAACCTGTGGTAGGAAGGCCCCTTTTCCTCCAGTAACTGTGGAAATGATGGAATCCAGACCTGGTCCAAATAAGATCTTTCCCTTGAAAGGCAGAGAAAGGAGTCTGGATTTAGAAGTCATGTCTGCAGACCAAGACTTCAACCAGAGAGCCCTGTGGGCTAGGACTGCAAAACCTGAAGCCTTTGCATTCAGGCGTATAATCTGCATAGACTCATTACAGATGAAAGAAATAGCAATTCTAAGAGCTTTAATTCTGTCCTGAATCTCCTCGAGAGGTGCACCAGTAAGTGGCAGCCCCAGCCACCGCTACCGCCAGCTGGAATAAAAATCCTGTGTGTTGGAACATTCTCCTCAGAAAAGTTTCCAACTTCTTGTCCATAGGTTCTCTAAAGGAAGAGCTATCCTCAAGAGGAATAGTAGTACGCATAGCTAGCATCGAAATGGCGCCATACACCTTAGGAATGGAACCCCACAGTTCCAGTTGAGAGTCAGGGACCGGAAACAATTTCTTAAAGGTAGACGAGGGAGAGAAGTATTTTTTCCCATTCATTACTGATAATATTCGCCAAACGAACTGGAACAGGAAAAGTCTGTGGGACCTTCATGTCTTCATAAACCCTGTCTAATTTAGGTATCTTAGGTTCCTCAGGTAGCTTAGCCTCTGGAACTTCTAGTGTAAACAGGACCTCCTTAAGTAAAAAACGTAGATGTTCAATTTTAAATCTAAAGGAGGGTTCCTCTGCACAAGATTTATTATTAGAAGTCTCCAACTCCGAAAGTTCGCCCCCTGATGCCACAGAGGTTATCTCATCCTCGGATAGCTGGGACATTAAAGCTAGATCCGATTGGAAATTAGATGACTCTTAATTAGGAGAACTATGTTTAACCTTTCCCTTACGTTTTCAAGAGACAGGTAGGGCACTCAGGGCCGCAGACACCGCCGATTGTAACTGCGCTGGGGGAAACTGCATGTGAATCGGTTTGAGTAGAAAGGGTAAGAATCTCTCGGGCCACAGAATCCTGAGAGGTTGATTGCTCAGAGGGACCAATTACGCCATGAGTATTAGCAGATTTGGCTCCCTTCTTAAACTTTAAAACAGTACCTAGGTAATTTGAACAAAACTGGGCACGCGGGCAAACCACAGCCTCCTCACAATATAAGCAGGAATTATTATTCACTACGAAAGGAGTACCTTCTAACATATCAGAATCCTCCATAGCTGGTATGAAATGCCACAGATGAAAGAAAAATGTTACAAAAACAGAATTTATGCTTACCTGATAAATTACTTTCTCCAACGGTGTGTCCGGTCCACGGCGTCATCCTTACTTGTGGGATATTCTCTTCCCCAACAGGAAATGGCAAAGAGTCCCAGCAAAGCTGGTCACATGATCTCTCCTAGGCTCCGCCCACCCCAGTCATTCGACCGACGGACAGGAGGAAATATATATAGGAGAAACCATATGATACCGTGGTGACTGTAGTTAGAGAAAATAATTCATCAGACCTGATTAAAAAAACCAGGGCGGGCCGTGGACCGGACACACCGTTGGAGAAAGTAATTTATCAGGTAAGCATAAATTCTGTTTTCTACAACATTGGTGTGTCCGGTCCACGGCGTCATCCTTACTTGTGGGAACCAATACCAAAGCTTTAGGACACGGATGAAGGGAGGGAGCAAATCAGGTCACCTAAACGGAAGGAACCACAGCTTGCAAAACC
Organism: Bombina bombina; assembly: GCF_027579735.1. Taxonomy (NCBI): domain Eukaryota; kingdom Metazoa; phylum Chordata; class Amphibia; order Anura; family Bombinatoridae; genus Bombina; species Bombina bombina. Next base: position 250,349,987 of record NC_069503.1, read on the forward strand.
TTTCTCCCAAAAATAGCCTCCGAAGAAGCAAAAGTATAAAATTTGTAAAATTTGGCGAAAGTGTGCAGTGAAGACCAAGTCGCTGCCTTACATATCTGGTCAACAGAAGCCTCGTTCTTGAAGGCCCATGTGGAAGCCACAGCCCTAGTGGAGTGAGCTGTGATTCTTTCAGGAGGCTGCCGTCCGGTAGTCTCATAAGCCAATCGGATGATGCTTTTAAGCCAAAAGGAAAGAGAGGTAGAAGTCGCCTTTTGACCTCTCCTTTTACCAGAATAAACAACAAACAAGGAAGATGTTTGTCTGAAATCTTTAGTAGCCTCTAAATAGAACTTTAGAGCACGGACAACGTCCAAATTGTGTAACAAACGTTCCTTCTTTGAAACTGGATTCGGACACAAAGAAGGTACAACTATCTCCTGGTTAATATTTTTGTTAGAAACAACTTTAGGAAGAAAACCAGGCTTAGTACGCAAAACCACCTTATCTGCATGGAACACCAGATAAGGAGGAGAACACTGCAGAGCAGATAATTCTGAAACTCTTCTAGCAGAAGAAATTGCAACCAAAAACAAAACTTTCCAAGATAGTAACTTAATATCTATGGAATGTAAGGGTTCAAACGGTCTGTAAACAGGCTTGATCCTAACCAGAGCCTGAACAAATGCTTGAACATCTGGCACAGCTGCCAGTCTTTTGTGTAGTAAGACAGATAAAGCAGAGATCTGTCCCTTTAGAGAACTTGCAGATAATCCTTTCTCCAAACCTTCTTGAAGAAAGGAGAGAATCTAAGGAATTTTTATCTTATTCCATGGGAATCCTTTGGATTCACACCAACAGATATATTTTTTCCATATTTTATGGTACATTTTTCTAGTTACAGGTTTTCTGGCCTGAACCAGAGTATCTATCACCGAATCTGAAAACCCACGCTTTGATAGAATCAAGCGTTCAATCTCCAAGCCGTCAGTTGGAGGGATACCAGATTTGGGTGTTCGAATGGACCTTGAACAAGAAGGTCCTGTCTCAAAGGTAGCTTCCATGGTGGAGCCGATGACATATTCACCAGGTCTGCATACCAAGTCCTGCGTGGCCACGCAGGAGCTATCAAGATCACCGAGGCCCTCTCCTGATTGATCCTGGCTACCAGCCTGGGAATGAGAGGAAACGGTGGGAATACGTAAGCTAGGTTGAAAGTCCAAGGAGCTACTAGTGCATCTACTAGAGTCGCCTTGGGATCCCTGGATCTGGACCCGTAGCAAGGAACCTTGAAGTTCTGACGAGACGCCATCAGATCCATGTCTGGAATGCCCCATAATTGAGTTATTTGTGCAAAGATTTCCGGATGGAGTTCCCACTCCCCCGGATGAAATGTCTGACGACTCAGAAAATCCGCTTCCCAATTTTCCACTCCTGGATGTGGATCGCAGACAAGTGGCAGGAGTGATCCTCCGCCCATTGAATTATTTTGGTCACTTCTTTCATCGCCAGGGAACTCTTTGTTCCCCCTTGATGATTGATATACGCAACAGTCGTCATGTTGTCTGATTGGAACCTTATGAATTTGGCCTTTGCTAGTTGAGGCCAAGCTCTGAGAGCATTGAATATCGCTCTCAGTTCCAGAATGTTTATCGGGAGAAGAGACTCTTCCCGAGACCATAGACCCTGAGCTTTCAGGGATTCCCAGACCGCACCGCAGGCCACTAGACTGGCGTCGGTCGTGACAATGATCCATTCTGGCCTGCGGAAGCTCATTCCCTGGGACAGATGGTCCAGGGTCAGCCACCAACGGAGTGAATCTCTGGTCTTTTGATCTACTTGAATCATTGGAGACAAGTCTGCATAATCCCCATTCCACTGTTTGAGCATGCACAGTTGTAATGGTCTTAGATGAATTCGTGCAAAAGGAACTATGTCCATTGTTGCAACCATCAATCCTATTACTTCCATGCACTGCGCTATGGAAGGACGAGGAACAGAATGAAGCACTTGACAAGAGCTTAGAAGTTTTGATTTTCTGACCTCTGTCAGAAAAATCCTCATTTCTAAGGAATCTATTATTGTTCCCAAGAAGGGAACTCTTGTTGACGGGGACAGAGAACTCTTTTCTTTGTTCACCTTCCATCCGTGAGATGTGAGAAAGGCTAAAACGATGTCCGTATGAGCCTTTGCCTTTGACAGGGACGACGCTTGTATTAGAATGTCGTCCAAGTAAGGTACTACTGCAATGCCCCTTAGTCTTAAAACCGCTAGAAGGGACCCTAGCACCTTTGTGAAAATCCTTGGAGCAGTGGCTAATCCGAATGGAAGAGCCACAAACTGGTAATGTTTGTCCAGAAAAGCGAACCTTAGGAACTGATGATGTTCCTTGTGGATAGGGATATGTAGGTACGCATCCTTTAGATCCACGGTAGTCATAAATTGACTTTCCTGGATGGTGGGTAGAATCGTTCGAATAGTTTCCATTTTGAACGATGGTACCCTGAGAAATTTGTTTAGGATCTTCAAATCCAAAATTGGTCTGAACATTCCCTCTTTTTTGGGAACTACGAACAGATTGGAATAAAATCCAATTCCTTGTTCCTTTATTGGAACTGGGTGTATCACTCCCATCTTTAACAGGTCTTCTACACAATGTAAGAATGCCTGTCTCTTTATTTGGTTTGAGGATAAGTGAGACTTGTGGAACCTTCCCCTTGGGGGTAGTTCCATGAATTCCAGGAGATAACCTTGAGAAACTATTTCTAGCGCCCAAGGATCCTGAACATCTCTTTCCCAAGCCTGAGCAAAGAGAGAGAGTCTGCCCCCCACCAGATCCGGTCCCGGATCGGGGGCTACTCCTTCATGCTGTCTTGTTAGCAGTGGCAGGCTTCTTGGCCTGCTTACCCTTGTTCCAGCCTTGCATTGGTTTCCAGGCTGGTTTGGGTTGTGAGGCATTACCCTCTTGCTTACAGGATGCAGAATTAGAGGCTGGTCCATTTCTGCGAAAGGGACGAAAATTAGGCTTATTTTTAGCCTTAAAAGACCTATCCTGTGGAAGGGCGTGGCCCTTTCCCCCAGTGATGTCTGAAATAATCTCTTTCAAATCAGGTCCAAATAAAGTTTTACCTTTGAAAGGAATGTTAAGTAATTTTGTCTTGGATGACATATCCGCTGACCAAGACTTTAGCCAAAGCGCTCTGCGCGCCACAATAGCAAACCCTGAATTTTTCGCCGCTAATTTTGCTAGTTGCAAAGCGGCATCTAAAATAAAAGAGTTAGCCAATTTAAGTGCGTGAACTCTGTCCATAACCTCCTCATATGGAGTTTCTCTACTGAGCGACTTTTCTAGTTCCTCGAACCAGAACCACGCTGCCGTAGTGACAGGAACAATGCATGAAATTGGTTGTAGAAGGTAGCCTTGCTGTACAAAAATCTTTTTAAGCAAACCTTCCAATTTTTTATCCATAGGATCTTTGAAAGCACAACTATCTTCGATAGGAATAGTAGTGCGTTTGTTTAGAGTAGAAACTGCCCCCTCGACCTTGGGGACTGTCTGCCATAAGTCCTTTCTGGGGTCGACCATAGGAAATAATTTCTTAAATATAGGGGGAGGAACTAAAGGTATACCGTGCTTTTCCCACTCTTTATTTACTATGTCCGCCACCTGCTTGGGTATAGGAAAAGCGTCGGGGGGCACCGGAACCTCTAGGAACCTGTCCATCTTGCATAATTTCTCTGGAATGACCAAATTGTCACAATCATCCAGAGTAGATAACACCTCCTTAAGCAGTGCGCGGAGATGTTCTAATTTAAATTTAAATGTCACAACATCAGGTTCAGCTTGATGAGAAATTTTCCTGAATCTGAAATTTCTCCCTCAGACAAAACCTCCCTCATGGCCCCTTCAGATTGGGTGTGAGGGTATGACAGAACAATTATCATCAGCGTCCTCTTGCTCTTCAGTGTTTAAAACAGAGCAATCGCGCTTTCTCTGATAAGTAGGCATTTTGGATAAAAGATTTGCTATGGAGTTATCCATTACAGCAGTTAATTGTTGCATGGTAATAAGTATTAGCGCACTAGATGTACTAGGGGCCTCCTGCATGGGCAAAACTGGTGTAGGACACAGTAGGAGATGATGTAGTATCATGTTTACTCCCCTCATTTGAGGGAATCATCTTGGGCAATATCATTATTTGTGGCAGTACTGGTCCTTACTTTGTTTGGACGCTATGGCACAATTATCACATAAATTTAAATGGGGAGACACATTTGCTTTCATACATATAGAACATAGCTTATCTGATGGTACAGACATGTTAAACAGGCTTAAACTTGTCAATAATGCACAAAAAAACGTTTTAAAATAAAACCGTTACTGTCACTTTAAATTTCAAACAGAAAACACTTTATTACTGAATATGTGAAAAAGTATGAAGGAATTGTTCAAAATCACCAAATTTTCACCACAGTGTCTTAAAGCCTTAAAAGTATTGCACACCAAATTTCAGAGCTTTAACCCTTAAAATAACGGAATCGAGCCGTTTTTCAATTTAACCCCTATACAGTCCCAGATACAGTCTTTGCTAAGACCAAACCAAGCCCTGAGGGGAATACGATTACCAAATGACGCCTTCTAAAAGCTTTTTCAGAGATTCTTAGATCCTCACACATGCATCTGCATGCCCTGCTCTCAAAAAAACAACTGTGCATTAATGGCGCGAAAATGAGGCTCAGTCTATGACTAGAAAGGCCCCCTGACTGAAAAAGGTTGTCCAATACAGTGCCTGCCGTTTTATAAACGTTCCCCAAGATTATAAAAGTCAATTGTTAGCCTAAATTTGAATAATATGCACAAATAAAGCAAACGATTTAGCCCATAAAAATGTCTACCAGTTTTTTTAGCCCATAATAAGCCCTTTATTCTGTTTGTTTTTGACTAAGAAAATGGCTTACCGGTCCCCATGAGGGGAAATGACAGCCTTCCAGCATTACACAGTTTTGTTAAAAATATGGCTAGTCATACCTTAAGCAGAAGAGTCTGCTAACTGTTTCCCCCAACTGAAGTTACTTCATCTCAACAGTCCTATGTGGAAACAGCAATCGATTTTAGTTACTGTCTGCTAAAATCATCTTCCTCTTACAAACAGAAATCTTCATCCTTTTCTGTTTCAGAGTAAATAGTACATACCAGCACTATTTTAAAATAACAAACACTTGATAGAAGAATAAAAACTACATTTAAACACCAAAAAACTCTTAACCATCTCCGTGGAGATGTTGCCTGTGCAACAGCAAAGAGAATGACTGGGGTGGGCGGAGCCTAGGAGGGATCATGTGACCAGCTTTGCTGGGACTCTTTGCCATTTCCTGTTGGGGAAGAGAATATCCCACAAGTAAGGATGACGCCGTGGACAGGACACACCAATGTTGGAGAAACAAAGCATTTTAAATAGACAGGCAGCTTTATAATCCCAATGGATCCCCATCAACACTGATTGCACAGGAGTTGTTAAACAGTCTGGATGGCTTTGCAGAAAAACTTTCCCTGCATCTCCAGACTCTAACTTTCACCAATAGTCTCACTGAGAGGTTTATATGATTATGTAAAACTCCAGTCCTCTCTTGAAGGGAAGATACCCATTACAGGACTACTCAATCTTCTGACACTTCTCTGCCATCCTCCTCTAGTGACGAAAGGCAAAGAATGACTGGGGGGATAAGGGAAGTGGGAGGATATTTAAGCCTTTGGCTGGGGTGTGCTTTGCCTCCTCCTGGGTGGCCAGATGTTGTATTTCCCAACAGTAAGGAATGAAGTTGTGGACTCTCCCTACCTTATGTAAATAAAATACAAAATAACTTGTTGTTAGATTAGATTATTAACTATCACCATTACCAATATGGATGAGGTGGCAAGGCTGTTTTTATATAAATAAATATAAAATCCTTATGATTTTCATCTGTGTTCTTAGCTGTATACATGTAAAATAAAACCAAGCTGTTGACATCTTTTGAAGTGATATTGGTACCTAATAGGTCTGATGATAAACAGTCTATCAAAGGGGTTATGGGGACATATTGGGTAATCCATTAGGTGGTCTGTAATCGTAAAAAAGGTTAAGAAACTCTGCACTACGATCTGAAACCTATGCAATTGAATATGATCCTGAAAATCACTGTGTAAGATAATGCGGTCAAAATGCTTCTTTATTCAGAACCAATTCTCTATGCCAATTGTAGACCATTGAAAAATCCATACATGGCAACTTTTGAACCTTCCCGGGTAGAGTTTAGTTTTGTTTTGTACGATAGTCTTTTTCTATTATATGCAAGGTGTACATTTTTCTTAGCTTTAATTACAGATGTAAACAAGTTTAGTGTATGCTGGAAGCAAGCACGCTTGTTTTACTTTATATTTAGTGCTATAATTGCTTTAAGAACATTAGAATATTTTTAGGATGAGTAAATTACTTTTTAACTAATTAAACATTTACAAATAATGTTGTGTTTTTCTTTTATTACAGTCACATAAGTCATTATGCAAAGCAGGCTAATGTGTATGGAAATCCGTACTATGAGACAGAATAGGTTTTAAACCAAAAAGGAAAAAAGCAAGATACTTTCATTTTCACTTATCCGTTACAATAATTTCCCATTTATATAGTCACTAAAAGCATCATTTAAAAGACTATCAATAGCGCTTTGTCTTATTCAGTGACTTTTGGGGTGTAGTCAGAGGAAGCCACTATGGCCAACTCCAGGACATCTACTGATATATTACTTCAAATCTCCATCTCAAGATAATAATAAAGAACAAGAGGGGCGCCTCATGTGTGCATCAATATATCCATATATGTGAAATCAAAGAAAAAAAGCAAAATGGGTACTCACAATTGGCCCAAGTACACCTATATACTAGTAGTAGCTGGCTGGTATCTTCAGGTGTACCAGATAAACCTCTCCAGGTGCAGAGTAGATAGTGCAGGGGGATCTTTGTCACAATATGTGCTGATGTATAGTCAGAAGCAGTGTGTAAAACTGCTATAGAAGGTAATGAACCAAAGCTTGCATAAAACAAGTTCAGTTTATTAAAACAAATGATGAAACAACCCATGCTAGGTTAAGAAACGCCTCGCATGATTTTAAATTTTAATAAACTGAACTTGTTTTATGCAAGCTTTGGTTCATTACCTTCTATAGCAGTTTTACACACTGCTTCTGACTATACATCAGCACATATTGTGACTAAGATCCACCTGCACTATCTACTCTGCACCTGGAGAGGTTTAGCTGGTACACCTGAAGATACCAGCCAGCTCCTACTAGTACATAAGTGTACTTGGGCCAATGGTGAGTACCCATTTGGCTTTTTTTCTTTGATTTCACATATATGGATATATTGATGCACACATGAGGCGCCCCTCTTGTTCTGATTGTGAGATCATCTGGTTCTACTGAAAGGGTTAGCTGGTACACCCGAGGACTCCAGCCTGCATCTACCAGTGCATAAGTGTACTATAGTCGCATGTGAGTACCCACTTGGCTTATTTGATTTACATCACTATATAGCATATTGATATGCACATGAGACGCCCCTCTTGTTCTCTTTATCTTTTAAATTTCATCTCATATGCAATATGTTGGTAAAGGAATCTAATATTATTATTATAAATAACTGCTCATAAGTTGTGCTTGCTCATGCAATCTAGCCCAACATCTTCAATCCAACCTTTTAATGTGAACTTAAAAAGGCTTGAACATATAAGGATTTGTTAGTAAATTTTACATCAGGAACCAAAATAATGCATATATACACCTGAATTTATCAAAGTGTACCTAAGTAGACATTTTGCTAGGTACATAGTAGTCTCAAAACTGCTTTTATCTTTTCACACATACGTGTGACCCTTTTTCACATAAAGTTTAAATTAATTTTGTTCATGTATTGCTTGATATTTCTGACACGTGCCTTCCTCTACCCAAAGCTCTTTGTTTGCTTAGCATTTGGTATATTTGACACACCCTGTTTTAGTTAACAGCAAATAACCATGCATGAATGAACTACCACAAGAATAATAATAATAAGTATTACAATATTTATTGTTATATATACAAATTGGTTTATACATTTCTTCTTTAATTGATCTGTATTCCAATAAGTTTAAATTTGCAGCTAGTATAGCAGCTCAAGTTATTCTTTTTCATTGCGTTCAAAGACATCACAATAAATGAGAAGACAATCGGCTAGATTTAGAGTTTTGTCGGTAAAGACCCGCGTAGCTAACGCTGCTTTTTTGTTCCAGCACACCCTTAAAGGGACACTGTACCCAAAAATTTTCTTTCGTGATTCAGATTGAGCATGCAATTTTAAGCAACTTTCTAATTTACTCCTATTATCAAATTTTCTTTGTTCTCTTCCTATCCTTATTTGAAAAAAGGCATCTAAGCTTTTTTTTTGGTTTCAGTACACTGGACAGCAATTTTTTATTGGTGGATGAATTTATCCACCAATCAGCAAGGACAACCCAGGTTGTTCACCAAAAATGGGCCGGCATCTAAACTTACATTCTTGCATTTCAAATAAAGATACCAAGAGAATGAAGAAAATTTGATAATAGGAGTAAATTAGAAAGTTGCTTAAAATTTCATGCTCAATCTGAATCACGAAATAAATTTTTTGGGTACAGTGTCCCTTTAAGACAACGCTGGTATTTAGAGTTGTCTGAAGGGCTGCGTTAGGCTCCAAAAAGGGAGCGTAGAGACGAATTTACCTCCACTTCAACTCTCAATACCAGCGTTGCTTACGGTAGCGGCTAGCTGGAAAAACGTGCTCGTGCACGATTCCCCCTTAGGAAACAACGGGGCAGTTTGGGCAGAAAAAAAACCTAACACCTGGAAAAAAGCAACGTTAAGCTCCTAACGCAGCCCCATTGTTTCCTATGGGGAAACAGTTTCTAAGTCTGCACCTAACACCCTAACATGTACCCCGAGTCTAAACACCCCTAACCTTACACTTATTAACCCCTAATCTGCCGCCCCCGCTATCGCTGACCCCTGCATTACACTTTTAACCCCTAATCTGCCGCTCCGGACACCGCCGCAACCTACATTATACCTATGTACCCCTAATCTGCTGACCCTAACATCGCCAACCCCTATATTATATTTATTAACCACTAATCTGCCCCCCCAATGTCGCCGCTACCTTACCTACACTTATTAACCCCTAATCTGCCGACCGGAGCTCGCCGCTACTCTAATAAATGTATTAACCTCTAAAGCTAAGTCTAACCCTAACACACCCCTAAATTAAATATAATTTTAATCTAACGAAATAAATTAAATATTATTAACTAAAGTATTCCTATTTAAAACTAAATACCTGTAAAATAAACCCTAATATAGCTACAATATAACGAATAATTACATGGTAGCTATTTTAGGATTTATATTTATTTTACAGGCAACTTTGTATTTATTTTAACTAGGTACAATAGCTATTAAATAGTTATTTACTATTTAATAGCTACCTATTTAAAATAATTACAAAATTACCTGTAAAATAAATCCTAACCTAAGTTACAATTAAACCTAACACTACACTATCAATAAATTAATTAAATAAATTAACTACAAGTACCTGCAATTACCTACAATTAAATAAACTAAACTAAATTACAAAAAAACAAACACTAAATTACAAAACATAAAAAAAGATTACAAGAATTTTAAGCTAATTACACCTACTCTAAGCCCCCTAATAAAATAACAAAGCCCCCCAAAATAAAAAAATTCCCTACCCTAATATAAATTAAAAAAGTTAACAGCTCTATTACCTTACCAGCCCTTAAAAGGGCTTTTTGCGGGGCATGCCCCAAAGAAATCAGCTCTTTTGCCTGTAAAAACCCCCCACAATACCACCCCCCAACATTACAACCCACCACCCACATATCCCTACTCTAACCCAAATCCCCTTAAATAAACCTAACACTACCCCCTGAAGATCTCTCTAACTTGAGTCGTCTTCACCCAACCGGGCACAGATGGACCAAAAGAGGGCATCCGGAGCGGCAGAAGTCTTCATCCTATCCTGATCGTAACAGCCAATAGAATGCGAGCTCAATCTGATTGGCTGATTGGATCAGCCAATCAGATTGAACTTGAATCTGATTAGCTGATTCAATCAGCCAATCAGATTTTTCCTACCTTAATTCTGATTGGCTGATAGAATCCTATCAGCCAATCGGAATTCGAGGGACGCCATCTTGGATGACGTCACTTAAAGGAACCTTCATTCGTCGTCTAGTCGTCGGTCAAGAAGGATGTTCCGCGCCGGAGGTCTTGAAGATGGAGCCGCTCCTCGTCGGATGGATGAAGATAGAAGATGCCGCTTGGATGAAGATGTCTGCCGGTCTGGATGTCCTCTTCTGCCCAGATAGGATGAAGACTTCTGCCGCTCCGGATGCCCTCTTTTGGTCCATCGGTGCCCGGTTGGGTGAAGACGACTCAAGGTAGGGAGATCTTCAGGAGGGTAGTGTTAGGTTTATTTAAGGGGGGCTTGGGTTAGAGTAGGGGTATGTGGGTGGTGGGTTGTAATGATGGGGGTGGTATTGTGTTTTTTTTTACAGGCAAAAGAGCTGATTTCTTTGTGGCATGCCCCGCAAAAAGCCCTGTTAATTTATTTAATTAATTTATTGATAGTGTAGTGTTAGGTTTAATTGTAACTTAGGTTAGGAATTATTTTACAATTTTACAGGTAATTTTGTAATTATTTTAAATAGGTAGCTATTAAATAGTAAATAACTATTTAATATCTATTGTACCTAGTTAAACTAAATACAAAGTTGCCTGTAAAGTTGCCTGTAAAATAAATATAAATCCTAAAATAGCTACAATGTAATTATTCGTTATATTGTAGCTATATTAGGGTTTATTTTACAGGTAAATACTTAGTTTTAAATAGGAATACTTTAGTTAATAATATTTAATTTATTTTGTTAGATTAAAATTATATTTAATTTAGGGGGGTTGTTACGGTTAGGGTTAGACTTAGCTTTAGGGGTTAATACATTTAGCGGCGAGCTCCGGTCGGCAGATTAGGGGTTAATAAGTGTAGGTAGGGTTAATAAATATTATGTAGGTGTCTGCGATGTTAGGGGGAGCAGATTAGGGGTTCATAGGGATAATGTAGGTGGCGGCGATGTGCGGTCGGCAGATTAGGGGTTAAAAAATGTATTATAGTGGCGGCGATGTGGGGGGGCCTCGGTATAGGGGTACATAGGTAGTTTATGGGTGTTAGTGTACTTTGTAGCACAGTAGTTAAAAGCTTTATAAACCGGCGTTAGCCCAGAAAGCTCTTAACTACTGACTTTTTCCTGCGGATGGAGTCTTGTCGGTAGAGGCTCTACCGCTCACTTCAGCCAAGACTCTAAATACCAGCGTTAGGAAGATCCCATTGAAAAGATAGGATACGCAATTGGCGTAAGGGGATCTGCGGTATGGAAAAGTCGCGGTTTGGAAGTGAGCGTTAGACCCTTTCCTGACTGACTCTAAATACCAGCGGGCGGTAAAAAGCAGCGTTAGGAGCCCTTAACGCTGCTTTTGACGGCTAATGCCAAACTCTAAATCTAGGCGTAAGTTTGTAACAGAAAAAGATATGAGTAAAACATGAAAAAGATAAAATAAACAAATAAATAAGGAGGAATATCACAGAATCTTCAAGAGGGTCCTCACAAGGATTTTCATACCTGACCAGCGCCAAAATAACAAATTGCAGATAATTCAGTTGATGATCATTGCCTATATTTGAATGCATTTTTTTTTATCATTTAATAACAATTTATGATATAGAACAGCAAATTATTTTACGTATTATTAATTTCATAATTATAAACACATATAAATCCCTATGTATACACATTATCTACTAATATTTTTTTGTTTCAAATTCTTGCAAAGAACCAGAAAAAAAAATGCAAATGTTTTTTTATATGCCCAAGATGTTTAGGTGGAAGAAGGGCTGCAAGAAAATTGTTTTCTTATTAACTGGAATATTGGTGCTCATTGCTCAGAGGTAGGGGGCAGATTTCATAAATTCTTTTGAAAAGTATAAAATAAATGATGGTATTTTCATGATTTAGTATGGGTTTAAGTTTGGAAAACTCACAAAAAGCTGGAATGCATTTTGCATGTGAATTCTGCTTAGTTGGAATATGGAGCATTATTAGCTAATGAATGATACAAAATATTTTTCAGTATCCAGTTTGTCTATCCAATCAGAACATGTACCATGGTATTTTTGCAATATTGTAGAGATGGCACTGAGATAGACGAGGGATCAGTGCTTGCAGGTACTTTATTATGCAGCATGAATCGTATCTTTATCTTACAGTTCTTGTAACGTGTATGGAACAAAAGTCTGCAATACCTAAACATGCTGTTGTAAATGCATAAAATATACTAATTTAGTAATGGAATGGACTGCCACAATATATTGTTTAAAGTTATTAAGTACAATTTAAGCAAAATGTTGCTACCTTGTTTACATTTCTATGTAAAATAAAGTGATAGCATGACAACATAATGAAAAGTATTGCCAAGTCTGAGCAATTTACAAATTTCAACAAATTCTACTACATCCAAAACCAACATCTAAAGTAGCAGTTTAAAGAACGATTAACACTATGCCAACAATATCACAAATGAAAGCAATAACACATTGTCTGCAGTTCCTGTTTTGAATACTTGCCATCTGAGCATTTCTTCCCTAATTGCTTCCAGTCTTTTTCTAACTAAACAGTTTTAATTAATTTTGTCTGGACACTAATTCTTTGTTAACTGCTTTCCCAAAACTACCATAATTTTATTTAGAAACGTTAAATCCAAAATAATTTTCGGTTTCATTGATATAAAGACAATCACAGAAAATGTAAATACACAGTGTATAATATAAATATATATAAATATAAAATATAACAAGAGTATTGCAATACACAGATACCGTTTGTATTAGATTAACATTACATAATAAAAGACAGGTTTTGGAGATTTCTCTCTTCCTCAGGTCTGAAGCAACAAATCGGAGCAGTTGAAAAAAAGATATGCGCAAGAAAATAAACACCAAATAAAAAACACAGGGTGGTGTCTTGTCTTGTCTCGCTACCATGAAATAAATTCATTTATCAGGAAAGCATACATTATGTTTTCTTTCATATGTTTTGTGGACCCAGGACATACTTGAAAACGAGAGACATCTCAATGTATCCTTCCTGGTAAAATATTTTATAAATAAATAAATACAGGTGGTGAGAGTCCACTGAGTTTCACTGAAAAATTAAAGCCACAGCCCTACAAGAACCCAAAAGGGCAATTTTTTTCTCTTACTTTGTATAACCTCAATGAAAAATTCTATAAAGTATATAACATATTTTGAAAGCCAAAAACAAAACAGTAATGACATAAGCTTCAGTATAACAATGGCTATTAACACAATGATAGGTTTCACAATGAGAAACAAAAAATAGGTGACTTAAACCTCAGTTGTAGAATGTTTTCTTTGTTAAATTCCTAAAAAAAACAAACAAACAAAAAACACAGGAGGCCACTCTTGGACCTAAGATCACTCATAAAACAAGGGAGAGGAATATTAATGTTTGAAAGGGTCACTTTTGGACCTATATAGATTAGAAATGAATTAACAACTGATATCATAAATGGATTATACAACTGGAGAAATGAAGGACTCTATATTATAAAACCAAAATACTGTTCATTCTATGGGGAAAGAGGGTGTTGTGCACTATTAAAAACATAATTTATGTAAGAACTTACCTGATAAATTAATTTCTTTCATAGTGGCAAGAGTCCATGAGCTAGTGACATATGGGATATACATTCCTACCAGGAGGGGGCAACGTTTCCCAAACCTCAAAATGCCTATAAATACATCTCCCACCAACCACACACATACTTCAGTTTTAATGTATAGCCAAGAGCTGAGGTGTAAAAAGAAGTAAAAAATCATATAAAAAAAGAGGAACTGGAAAAACATAATGTGATTTTATTCAAAAAAAAATCATAACCACCAAAAAATAGGGTGGGTCTCATGGACTCTTGCCACTATGAAAGAAATTAATTTATCAGGTAAGTTCTTACATAAATTATGTTTTCTTTCATGTAAGTGGCAAGAGTCCATGAGCTAGTGACGTATGGGATACAATACCCAAGATGTGGAAATCCACGGAGTCAATAGAGAGAGAGGGATAAAATAACAACAGCTACTTCCGCTGAAAAAATAAAATCCAAATAATAAATAAGTTTTCCTAAATTTCAAAAAACTCAAATCACAGGCAAATGGAATCAAACTTAGACACCTGCCTGAAGAACTTTTCTACCAAAGACGGCTTCTGAAGAAGCAAATACATCAAAATGGTAAAATTTAGTAAATGTATGCAAAGAAGACCAAGTTGCTGCTTTGCAAATCTAATCAACTGAAGCTCCATTCTTAAAAGCCCAAGAAGTTGCAACTGATCTGGTAGAATGAGCTGTAATTCTCTGAGGCGGAGACTGCCCCGCCTCCAAATAAGCCTTGTGAATCAAAAGTTTCAACCAAGATGCCAAAGAAATGGCAGAGGCTTACTGACCTTAACCAGAGAAAATAACAGACTATAAGTCTATCTGAAATCCTTAGTATCTTCAACATAGTATTTCAAAGCTCTTACCACATCCAAAGAATGAAGAGATCTTTCAAGAGAATACTAAGGATTAGGACACAAAGAAGGAACAACAATTTCCCTACTAGTGTTGTTAGAATTCACAACTTTAGGCAAAAATGTAAACGAAGTCCGTAAAACCGCTTTATCTTGATGAAATATCAGATAAGGAGACTCACAAGAGAGAGCTGACAACTCAGAAACTCTTCTAGCAGAAGAGATAGCTAAAAGAAATAACACTTTCCAAGAAAGTAGTTTAATATCCAAAAAATGCATAGGCTCAAAAGGAGGAGCCTGGAAAATCCTTAAAACCAAATTAGCAATCTTTCTATGAAATAAGACAGAAAGAGCAGAGATTTGTCCCTTCAAAGTATTTGAAGACAAACCCTTGTCTAAACCATCCTGAAGAAACTGTAAAATCCAAGGAATTCTAAAAGAATGCCAAGAAAAATTATGAGAGGAGCACCATGAAATATAGGCTTTCCAAACCAATAATAATATCTTCCTCGAAACAGACTTATGAGTCTGTAACATAGTGTCAATTACTGAGTCAGAGAAACCTCTATTTCTAAGAATTAAGCGTTCAATTTCCATACCTTCAAATTTAGAAATTTGAGGTCCTGATAGAAAAACGGCACTTGAGACAGAAGGTATGGTCTTAAAGGAAGCGGCCAAGGCTGGCAACTGGACATCTGGACAAGATCCGCATACCAAAACTTGTGAGGCCACGCAGGTGCTATCAGAAACACATGAGATTGTTCCAATATGATCTTGGAGATCACCCTTGGGAGAAGAACTAGAGGTGGAAAAATGTAAGCAGGTTGGTAAAACCAAGGAACTGCCAAAGCATTCAACATCTCTGCCTAAGGATTCTTGTTCAAACGAGAGGCCATCAGATCTATTTCTGGAAGACCCCACATCTGAACAATCTGATGAAACACATATGGATGGAGAGACCACTCCCCTGGATGCAAAGTCTGACGACTTAGATAATCTGCTTCCCAATTGTCTACACCTGGAATATGAATCACAGAAATTAGACAAGAGTTGGACTCTGCCCAAGAAAGTATTCAAGATACTTCCTTCATTGCTAAAGAACTGAGAGTCCCTCCCTGATGATTGACATATGCCACTGTTGTGACATTGTCTGTCTGAAAATGAATGAAAAGTTCTCTCTTCAATAGAGGCCAAGCCTGAAGAGCTCAGAAGATAGCACAGAGTTCTAAAATGTTGATTGGTAACCTCGCATCTTGTGCTGGCAGAGACCCCCAGACAGCAACCCAACCTGAAAGACTTGCATCTGTTGAGATCACAGTCCAGGAAGGGCAAACAAAAGAGGTCCCTTGAATAATCCGATGACCAACAAGACAGAGAGAGTTGAATGCTGGGATTTAAGTATATCAACTGTGATATCCGAGTATAATCCCTGCACCATTGATTCAGCATGAAAAGCTGCAGAGGTCTCATATGAAAACGAGCAAAGGGGATCGCGTCCGATGCTGCACTCATAAGACCTAAAACTTCCATGCACATAGCCACTGAAGGGAATGATCTAGACTGAAGGTTTAGAAAAGCTAAAACCAATTTCATTCAACCCTTGTCTGTTATAGTCTGGACACTGAATCTATCTGGAAACCTAAAAAGGTGACCTTTGTTTGATGAATCAAGAAACTCTTTTACAAATTGATCCTCCAACCATGCCTTTGAAGAAACAACACTAGTTGTTTCGTGTGAGATTCTGCTAAATAAAAAGACTGAGCTAGTACCAAGATATCGCACAGCAATATCCTGCTCTCACTACAGATAGAAGGGCACCGAGAACCTTCGAAAAGATTTTTGGAGCTGTCGCTAGGCCTAATGGAAGAGCGACAAACTGGTAATGCTTGTCTATAAAAGAAAATCTCAGAAACCGATAGTGCTCTGGATGAATTGGAATATGAACATAAGCATCTTGTAAGTCTATTGTGGACATAAAATGCCCTTGCTGAACAAAAGGCATAGTCCTTATAGTCACCATATTGAAAGTTGGGACTCTTACAAAACAATTTAAAAGTTTCAGATCCAAATCTGGTCTGAAAGAATTCTCTTTCTTTGGGACAATGAATAGATTTGAATAAAACCCCAAACCCTGTTCCTGTAGAGGAACCGGAACAATTACCCCTGAAAGCTCTAGATCTGAAACACATTTCAGAAAAGCCTGAGCTTTCACAGGATTTGTTGGAATATGAGAAAGAATCTTCTCACAGGAGGCCTTATTCTGAATCCTATTCGATACCCTTGAGACATAGGAGCATATCTATCAAGCTCCGGATAGAGCTTGAGGCCCCGTGTTTCTGGTGAGCCTGCAGGCTCGCCAGAAACACCAGTTATGAAGCAGCGCAATTCAAGACATTGCTGCAATTCGAGTACGATCATGTTGATTGACACCTCCCTGCTGGCGGCTGATTGGCCGAGATTCTGCAGGGGGCGGCAATGCACCAGCAGCTGCTGGTGCAATGCTGAATACGCAGAGCGGATTGCTCTCCGTATTCAGCGAGGTCTGGCAGATCTGATCCGCACTGTCGGATCAGGTCTGCCAGACTTTGATAAATAGAGGCCATAATATTCTGAATCCACTGATTCTGAAAAGAACCTGACCAAATTTCCTGAAACAATTTCAATCTGCCCCCCACCAGCTGAACTGGATTGAGGGATGCACCTTCATGCAGTCTTGGGGGCTGGATTTGGTTTTTTATAAGGCTTGGTTTTATTCCAATTTGAGGATGGTTTCCAATTGGAACCAGAGGCCTTAGGGGAAGGAGTAGACTTTTGTTCCTTATTCTGATGAAAGGAACGAAAACGATTAGGAGCCTTACATTTTAGATTTTTTATCTTGAGGCAAGAAAACTCCCTTTCCACCAGTAATATTGGAAATAATAGAATCTAATTGAGAACCAAATAAATTCTTATCCTGGTAAGATAAAGATAGTAATCTAGATTTAGACACCATGTCAGCATCCCAAGATTTAAGCCATAAATCTCTTCTGGTTAAAATAGCTAAAGACATAGATTTAACATAAATCTTAATAATGTCAAATATAGCATCACAAATGAAATGATTAACATGTTGAAGCAAAAGAATAATGCTGGATAAATCATGATCTTTTTCCTGCCATGCTAAACTATCCAACCAAAAAGTTCAAGCAGCAGCCACATCAGCCATTGAAATAGCAGGTCTAAGAATATAGCCAGAATGTAAATATGCTCTTCTAAGATAAGAATGTAAATATGCTCTTCTAAGATAATGTACTACTATTCCATAGGAATAGTAGTACGTTTGGCAAGAGTGGAAATAGCCCCATCAACCTTAGGAACTTTTTCCCAAAACTCTAAATTAGCCACAGGTAAAGGATACGACTTCTTAAACCTAGAAGAAGGATTGAAAGAAGAACCAGGCTTAGACCATTCCTTAGTAATCATATCAGAAACAGCATCTGGAACAGAAAAAACCTCAGGAGCAACCTTAGGAGGTTTAAAAACAGTATTCAAACATTTACTGGCTTTATTATCAAGAGGACTAGACTCTTCAATACCCAAAGTAACCAGAACTTCCTTCACTAAAGAATGAATATAATCAATCTTAAACAGACAGGAAGATTTATCAAAATCAGAATCAGGATCTTCTGAACCAGAAGAATCCTCATCAGCAGAGGATATTTCAGTATGCTGTCCATCAATACAAATTTCATCAGATTTATGAGAAGTTTTAAAAGAACTTTTACGTTTATTTGAAGGTGGAATAGCAGACATAGCCTTATCTATAGCTGCAGCAATATAATTCTTAACATCTGCAGGAATATCAGGTACTTTAGATGTTGAAGGAACAACAGACGGTGTATTAGTACTAGAAACATTATCGGCATGCAAAAGCTTATTATGACAGATGCTACATAATTGGGCTGAAGAAAAAACATCAGTTAATTTACAACAGACACACTTAGCTTTGGTAGAACTGAGTTCAGGCATTGTTTTTACAGCAACATCAGAGGCAGGATCAGATTGAGACATCTTGCAAAATGTAAAAAGAAAAAAAACATTTAAACAAAATATCCAATTTCCTCATATAGCAGTTTCAGGAATGGGAAAAAATGCTTATGCAAAAGGAGAATGCAAAAAATAAGCATCATAGCTCTTAACATGGAGAGAACCAGAAGCAAAAAGAAAGCGGGGTTACATACAAAAAATATTTCTGGTGCCAAGTATGACGCAAGACGCAAAAAGGAAAAAAATACTTGCGTCATAAAAAGCACGACTCTGCATCTAAACAACACGCGTCAACAAAGACGCAGGTAATGACAAAACTTACTTTTGCACCAAAAAAAAATTCAGCGCCAAGAATGACGCCATAAAAAACTGCATTTTGCATCCCTTGTGAGCCTAGTTTGCTAGCAAAAATTTGGAAACAAAGTCAAATTGAAAAAATCTGAAACCCTAGGTAAGAGATAAAAAATAATCTTCCCAAATAAAAAATTTCATACTGAAACTGATAGTCTGCAGAAAAGGGAAATATACATAGACCTGACTCTTGGCAAATATACGTAAATAGATATATTAAAAACTTTATAACATAAAGCGCCAAACATAGCTAAGAGTGTCTTAAAATAATGATACATTATATCAGCAGAGGTAATAGTATAGGAGTATAACGTCGATCTGAAAAGGGAGGCAAGTAATAAATCCCTGCGACCGATTACAGAGAGCCTTTGAAAGGATTTCCCATGAGTGAAATCACTTAATCAAAAGGCAATACTCCCTCCACATCCCTCTAACAAACACTCTACTCAGAGGAATTGGGCTTCAATATGCTTAAAAGCGCCTTTCACAGAAGAAAATCAAGCACATCTTGCTTCACCACCTCCACATGGAGGCAAAGTTTGTAAAACTGAAGTATGTGTGTGGTGGGAGGTGTATTTATAGGCATTTTGAGGTTTGGGAAACTTTGCCCCCTCCTGGTAGGAATGTATATCCCATACGTAACTAGCTCATGGACTCTTGCCACTTACATGAAAGAAAGATCATTAGTATTTATAAGTTTGTGGACCTGGCAAATATCTGAATATGTACAAGATAGCCACCATTGCTGAAAGTAAAGATCTATAGTCAGTAAATCTTCCGTAGGGTAGAATTAGAAGAACATCATATACCATTAGGGTAACCATCGCGTATGCTATTGCTGAGTTCCAATCTGCGTAATCATAAAAATATACCTCAGACATAGATCTATCATTTGAAGTAAAATTAAGTTAGGGATTAAATTTTTCTTTGCCTTATAATATATAGACAACATGCTGTCTCAGTGGCAGACAGCATGTTTTACATCCCCAGCCAATTAGCACAGACCAAATTAATGGTTTTGTATACTATAATGAGGTTGTACTAGTCCTATATATAATTGTACTAATGTAGAACTTCATGGTAATGGACAATACAATTGGAAAAGTATCATCAAAAACTATATTGAGCTAGACTGTAAGTGCTTTACTATAGGAGTTGATTCTTATAAGGGACAATATTTCAACGATTATAATGTTATGGAGCCAGTTTTATTGGTTAACATTTCTCTTAGGTAAGTGTGGTTAGGAGTCCATGCTACAATTCAGCTATAAGCATTTTTCAGGTGTATGCAGGATGAGATAGTGCCTGCTCTTATGCTCTCAGACCTCTTGGTTAGTATAAGTGTGTTACATCTATATAAGTCTAAAAACATAATTTATGCTTACCTGATAAATTTATTTCTCTTGTAGTGTATCCAGTCCACGGATCATCCATTACTTGTGGGATATTCTCCTTCCCAACAGGAAGTTGCAAGAGGATCACCACAGCAGAGCTGCTATATAGCTCCTCCCCTCACTGCCATATCCAGTCATTCGACCGAAACAAGCCGAGAAAGGAGAAACCATAGGGTGCAGTGGTGACTGTAGGTTAATTAAAATTTAGACCTGCCTGAAAAGGACAGGGCGGGCCGTGGACGGGATACACTACAAGAGAAATAAATTTATCAGGTAAGCATAAATTATGTTTTCTCTTGTTAAGTGTATCCAGTCCACGGATCATCCATTACTTGTGGGATACCAATACCAAAGCTAAAGTACACGGATGATGGGAGGGACAATGCAGGAACTTAAACGGAAGGAACCACTGCCTGTAGAACCTTTCTCCCAAAAACAGCCTCCGAAGAAGCTAAAGTATCAAATTTGGAAAATTTGGAAAAAATATGAAGGGAAGACCAAGTTGCAGCCTTGCAAATCTGTTCAACAGAGGCCTCATTTTTAAAGGCCCAGGTGGAAGCCACACCTCTAGTAGAATTAGCTGTAATCCATTCAGGAGGCTGCTGTCCAGCAGTCTCATAGGCTAAACGGATTATACTCTGAAGCCAAACAGAAAGAGAGGTTGCCGAGGCCTTCTGACCTCTCCTCTGTCCAGAGTAAACAACAAACAGGTTAGATGTTTGGCGAAAATCTTTAGTAGCCTGTAAGTAAAAATTCAAGGCACGGACTACGTCTAGATTATGCAAAAGACGTTCCTTCTTTGAAGAAGGATTAGGACATAACGATGGAACAACAATCTCTTGATTGATATTCTTGTTAGAAACCACCTTAGGTAAAAACCCAGGTTTTGTACGCAGAACAACTTTATCTGAATGAAAGATCAGATAAGGAGAATCACAATGTAAGGCAGATAACTCCGAGACTCTTCGAGCCGAGGAAATAGCCATCAGAAAAAGAACTTTCCATGAAAGAAGTTTGATATCAATAGAATGAAGGGGTTCAAACGGAACCCCTTGAAGAACTTTAAGAACCAAGTTTAAGCTCCATGGAGGAGCAACAGGTTTAAACCCAGGCTTAATTCTAACTAAAGCCTGACAAAATGCCTGAACGTCTGGAACTTCTGCCAGACGCTTGTGTAAAAGAATAGACAGAGCAGAAATCTGTCCCTTTAAAGAACTAGCTGATAATCCTTTGTCCAAACCCTCTTGGAGGAAGGACAATATCCTAGGAATCCTAACTCTACTCCATGAGTAATTCTTGGATTCACACCAATGAAGATATTTACGCCATATCTTGCAGTAAATTTTCCTGGTGACAGGCTTTCGTGCCTGTATTAAGGTATCAATTACTGACTCGGAGAAGCCACGCTTTGATAGGATCAAGCGTTCAATCTCCATGCAGTCAGTCTCAGAGAAAGTAGATTTGGATGATTGAAAGGACCTTGTATTAGAAGGTCTTGTCTCAGAGGCAGAGTCCATGGTGGAAAGGATGACATGTCCACTAGGTCTGCATACCAGGTCCTGCGTGGCCACGCAGGCGCTATCAATATCACCAATGCTCTTTCCTGTTTGATTTTGGCAATCAGACGAGGGAGCAGAGGAAACGGTGGAAACACATAAGCCAGGTTGAAGAACCAAGGCGCTGCTAGAGCATCTATCAGTGCCGCTTCTGGGTCCCTGGACCTGGATCCGTAACAAGGAAGCTTGGCGTTCTGGTGAGACGCCATGAGATCCAATTCTGGTTTGCCCCAACGGAGAACCAATTGAGCAAACACCTCCGGATGGAGTTCCCATTCCCCCGGATGAAAAGTCTGACGACTTAGAAAATCCGCCTCCCAGTTCTCTACACCTGGGATATGGATCGATGACAGGTGGCAAGAGTGAGTCTCTGCCCAGCGAATTATCTTGGAGACTTCTGACATCGCTAGGGAACTCCTGGTTCCCCCTTGATGGTTGCTGTAAGCCACAGTCGTGATGTTGTCCGACTGAAATCTGATGAACCTCAGTGTTGCTAGCTTAGGCCAAGCCAGAAGAGCATTGAATATTGCTCTTAACTCCAGAATATTTATTGGGAGGAGTTTCTCCTCCTGAGTCCATGAACCCTGAGCCTTCAGGGAGTTCCAGTCTGCACCCCAACCTAGAAGGCTGGCATCTGTTGTTACAATTGTCCAATCTGTTCTGCGAAAGGTCATACCCTTGGACAGATGGGCCCGAAATAACCACCAGAGAAGAGAATCTCTGGTTTCCTGATCCAGATTTAGTAGAGGGGACAAATCTGTGTAATCCCCATTCCACTGACTGAGCATGCATAATTGCAGCGGTCTGAGATGCAGGCGCGCGAATGGCACTATGTCCATTGCCGCTACCATTAAGCCGATTACTTCCATGCACTGAGCCACCGTGGGGCACGGAAGGGAGTGAAGAACACGGCAAGCATTTAGAAGTTTTGATAACCTGGACTCCGTCAGGTAAATTTTCATTTCTACAGAATCTATTAGAGTCCCTAGGAAGGAAACCCTTGTGAGAGGAGATAGAGAACTCTTTTCTTCGTTCACTTTCCACCCATGCGACCTCAGGAATGCCAGAACTATGTCTGTATGAGATTTGGCAATTTGAAAGCTTGACGCCTGTATCAGGATATCGTCCAGGTAAGGAGCCACCGCTATGCCTCGCGGTCTTAGGACCGCCAGAAGTGAGCCCAGAACCTTTGTAAAAATTCTTGCGGCTGTAGCCAACCCGAATGGAAGAGCTACAAATTGGTAATGCCTGTCTAGAAAGGCAAACCTCAGGAACTGATGATGATTCTTGTGAATCGGTTTGTGAAGGTAGTCATCCTTTAAGTCCACTGTGGTCATGTACTGACCCTCTTGGATCATGGGTAAAATGGTTTGAATAGTTTCCATCTTGAATGACGGAACTCTGAGGAATTTGTTTAGGATCTTTAAATCCAAAATTGTTCTGAAGGTTCCCTCTTTTTTGGGAACCACAAACAGATTTGAATAAAACCCCTGTCCTTGTTCCGTCCGCGGAACTGGATGGATCACTCCCATTACAAGGAGATCTTGTACGCAGCTTAGGAATGCCTCTTTCTTTATCTGGTTTGCAGATAATCTTGAAAGGTGAAATCTCCCTTGTGGAGGAGAAGCTTTGAAGTCCAGAAGATATCCCTGAGATATGATCTCCAACGCCCAGGGATCCTGAACATCTCTTGCCCACGCCTGGGTGAAGAGAGAGAGTCTGCCCCCTACTAGATCCGTTGTCGGATAGGGGGCCGCTCCTTCATGCTGTCTTAGAGGCAGCAGCAGGCTTTCTGGCCTGCTTGCCCTTGTTCTAGGACTGGTTAGGTTTCCAGGCCTGCTTGGATTGAGGAAAAGTTCCCTCTTGTTTTGAAGCAGAGGAAGTTGATGCTGCACCTTCCTTGAAATTTTGAAAGGCACGAAAATTAGACTGTTTGGCCTTTGATTTGGCCCTGTCCTGAGGAAGGGTATGACCCTTACCTCCAGTAATGTCAGCAATAATTTCTTTCACACCAGGCCCGAATAAGGTCTGCCCCTTGAAAGGAATGTTGAGTAATTTAGACTTTGAAGTCACATCAGATGACCAGGATGTGAGCCATAGCGCCCTACACGCCTGGATGGCGAATCCGGAATTCTTAGCCGTTAGTTTAGTCAAATGAACAATGGCATCAGAAACAAATGAGTTAGCTAGCTTAAGAGTTCTAAGCTTGTCAACAATTTCAGTCAATGGAGCTGTATGGATGGCCTCTTCCAGGGCCTCAAACCAGAATGCCGCCGCAGCAGTGACAGGCGCAATGCATGCAAGGGGCTGTAAAATAAAACCTTGTTGAATAAACATTTTCTTAAGGTAACCCTCTAATTTTTTTATCCATTGGATCTGAAAAAGCACAACTGTCCTCAACCGGGATAATGGTACGCTTTGCTAAAGTAGAAACTGCTCCCTCCACCTTGGGGACAGTCTGCCATAAGTCCCGTGTAGTGGCATCTATTGGAAACATTTTTCTAAATATAGGAGGTGGGGAAAAGGGCACACCGGGCC
Source organism: Bombina bombina (assembly GCF_027579735.1). Classification (NCBI taxonomy): domain Eukaryota; kingdom Metazoa; phylum Chordata; class Amphibia; order Anura; family Bombinatoridae; genus Bombina; species Bombina bombina. Next base: position 250,374,539 of record NC_069503.1, read on the forward strand.
TATCCCACTCCTTACTAATAATTTCTGTAAGCCTTTTAGGTATTGGAAAAACATCAGTACTCACCGGCACTGCATAGTATTTATCCAGCCTACACAATTTCTCTGGCACTGCAATTGTGTCACAGTCATTCAGAGCAGCTAATACCTCTCCGAGCAATACACGGAGGTTCTCAAGCTTAAATTTAAAATTAGAAATCTCTGAATCAGGTCACCCCGATTCAGAGACGTCACCCACAGACTGAAGCTCTCCGTCCTCAGGTTCTGCATATTGTGACGCAGTATCAGACATGGCTCTTACAGCATCTAAGCGCTCTGTATCTCGTCTAACCCCAGAGCTATCACGCTTGCCTCTCAATTCAGGCAATCTGGATAATACCTCTGACAGGGTATTATTCATGATTGCAGCCATGTCCTGCAAAGTAATCGCTATGGGCGTCCCTGATGTACTTGGCGCCATATTAGCGTGTGTCCCTTGAGCGGGAGGCGAAGGGTCCGACACGTGGGGAGAGTTAGTTGGCATAACTTCCCCCTCGACTGACCCCTCTGGTGACAATTCTTTTATAGATAAAGACTGATCTTTACTGTTTAAGGTGAAATCAATACATTTAGTACACATTCTCCTATGGGGCTCCACCATGGCTTTTAAACATAATGAACAAGTATCCTCTGTTTCAGACATGTTTGTACAGACTAGCAATGAGACTAGCAAGCTTGGAAAACACTTTAAAGCAAGTTAACAAGCAATATAAAAAACGTTACTGTGCCTTTAAGAGAAACAAATTTTGACAAAATTTGAAATAACAGTGAAAAAAGGCAGTTACACTAACAAAATTTTTACAGTGTATGTAACAAGTCAGCAGAGCATTGTACCCACTTGCAAATGGACGATTAACCCCTTAATAACAAAAACAGAATAATAAATGACAAAAAAGTTTTTTAAACACAGTCACAACAACTGCCACAGTCTACTGTGATTGTTACCCTCCTCAAACACGACTTTGAAGCCTTTTGAGACCTTCAGAGATGTCCTGGATCATGCAGGAAGAAGCTGAATGTCTCTGTCAGTATTTTTAGCTGCACAGAAAAGCACTAAAATAGGCCCTTCCCACTCATATTGCAACAGTGGAAAGCCTCAGGAACTGTTTCTAGGCAAAAATCAAACGAGCCATGTGGGAAAAAACTAGGCCCCAATAAGTTTTGTCACCAAACATATATAAAAACGATTAAACATGCCAGCAAACGTTTTATATTACACTTTTATAAGAGTATGTATCTCTGTTAATAAGCCTGATACCAGTTGCTATTAAATCCCTGCATTTAAGGCTTAATTTACATTAATCCGGTATCAGCAGCATTTTTCTAGCAAATTCCATCCCTAGAAATATATTAACTGCACATACCTTATTGCAGGAAAACCTCTCTGAAGTTACCTCACTCCTCAGAATATGTGAGAACAGCAATGGATCTTAGTTACTTCTGCTAAGATCATAGAAATCACAGGCAGATTCTTCTTCTAATGCTGCCTGAGATGAAACAGTACACTCCGGTACCATTTAAAAATAACGAACTTTTGATTGAAGTTAAAAAACTAACTATAATACACCACTCTCCTCTTACTACGTCCATCTTTGTTGAGAGTTGCAAGAGAATGACTGGATATGGCAGTGAGGGGAGGAGCTATATAGCAGCTCTGCTTTGGGTGATCCTCTTGCAACTTCCTGTTGGGAAGGAGAATATCCCACAAGTAATGGATGATCCGTGGACTGGATACACTTAACAAGAGAAATATCCACATCTAAATAAGGATATTTTAAACACTTAAAATTATAGTCAAATTAGTTTTCTCAAGTAGTGAAAGACCCCTAAATATATGTGTTAACAGTTTCAACTTATTTAGTGATAGCACTAGCATTTTTCATATATCTGCTGAGTGAAATAGTGCATATTCTCAGACCTCATAGTTAGTACAGATGGGTTACTATTATTTGGGTCTAAATATAAATATAAAGAATATTGCTAACCACAAAGAAATATTGGCTAATTCACTTTCTCAGTTATTAACAGACCTCTAAGTATATTTATAATGTATTAACAGTGTCAACTATTATGGTAACTTGCTATATATAACATTTGTGAAATAGGTTAAACACAGATTACCTACGGTTGTGTATCTGAGTCAGAAAAAGTTACTAGCCCACACCTGCACGGTAAATGTGGTATATATTTGAAATCAGAACCGATCTTCTTTTCTTGAGAGACATGTTCATAAGTCCTGGGAAGGTAACAAATGTATATGTCCCACATATTGCCCCATGCGGCCTCATACTCCGCCTAGCATGAGCCTCACAGAGCACTGGATTCATTCTGGCAGGTCCAGATGCTGAAGGTAAGTTTATGGACCAAATCCCCATCACAGACAGTTTCTTTAGCAGAGGTAAGAATTGCAGAACAGCCACATGGTGAGCGTATTCGCTGTCAGGATCGCTACCTTTCACAGATGCTGGATTCTTTGCTAGGGCAAGAAACATCAATCTCTCATCATGATCAGATGGACAAAACTGCATCAGAATAATTAAATTAATCATCATGGCTTCTCCAGCATTGATAGTCTTCCGCTTAGGATGAGTGTCCTTCTCAGGAAGATCTGGTAAGGCTGCCATAGAGGTTTGGGTACATTGTGTCCGTAGAAACTCTAGTAAGCTATTTATGTTTGTCTCCTGGATGTTTCGTATCATTCTCAGGTTGGGTAGTAGCATCTGCACTGTCGGTCTCTAGCGCTTGGAGCAGTTGCCATTCCAATTTCCTTAAGCGGCCCTCCAAGATCCAAGATGTTGCAGACAGCAGATCATAGCAAGCATTTTGAGTGTTGTTGGTAGTAGCTAAAACAAGTGTATGTTTTATGAATAAATAGTACTAATTTATGCAGCACTTTTCACTGCTGATAACCCAGTATCCACTGAATCCTGGGGGAGGGGGGGCAGACTCACACCACAGGTTCTCTGTCACGCGGTCTGCCTCCACGCTGCTTAGCTGAGGAACATAGGAAAGTCTATCTTCGCAGTATGTACCCACAAACTCTTCTGGGGTTTCTCAGGGCACCACACCCATAAACTCTGCTATAACAAAACAATTTTAAATAAGAAATAACCCCTAAAAGTCCAGATAGAGTCAGGAGCATCTCACAAACATGACCTTCCACAACAGCTGTAGGCCCCGCCCCTTCTTTCTTTTTTAATGTAGTTAAAATGTAATCACCAGGCAAATATAAATCAAGCCGAGACAACTGCATGAAGGACTTTCCTACTAAAGGCTGCATCAGAAGCATAAACATCAAAATATTAGAATTTAGTAAAAGTATGCAAGGAAGACCAAGTAGCTGCATTGCAAATTTGGGCAACTGAATCCTCATTCTTCAAAGCCCAAGAAGTGGCAATGTATCATCTAGAATGAGCAGTATCCTTTTTGGTGGAGGCTGACCTGCCTCCACGTAAGCCTATGAATCAAAAGTTTCAACCAAGAGGCCAAAGAAACCAGAAAAGTTAAACAAACTAGGAGTTTGTCTGAAATCCTTAGTAGTATCAATACTCCAATGCTCTAACATCATCCAAATTATGCAAATATCTCTCTTTAGCATTCTTGGGATTAGGACACAAAAAAGGGACAAGATAATGAGGGTCACAAGAAAGAGCAGGCAATTCAGAAATTCTTCTAGCAGAAGAGATAAGCAAAATAAATAAAACTTTCCAAAAAATGAGCTTAATATCCACTTTGTGCATATGTTAAAAAGGAGGAGCATGCAAAACCAAGTTAAGACTCCAGGGAGGAGAAATTGGCTTGATCACAGACTTAATTCATACCAAAGCTTGAACAAAACCATGGATGTCAGATTAGCAATCTTCCTATGAAAAAAACTAGCACAAATCTGCCCTTTCCGAGAACCGGCATATAGGCAATTATCCAAACCATCCTCTGTGCTTTAGAGCTAACCGTTCCATCTTCATGCCATCAAGCTTAGAGATCCAGATGAAAAACAAAAAAACAGAAGATCTTGTCGAAGTGGAAGAGGCCAAGGAGGACAACTGGACATCTGAACCAGATTTGTATACCAAATCCTGCAGAGCCAAGCTGGGGCAATCACGATTACTGACTATTTCTCTAACCTTATCTTGGAAATCACTCTGGGAAAAAGAACAAGAGGAGAAAATAGATAAGCAAGCTGAAGTGACCAATGAGCTACTAGAGCATTCACAAACTTTGCCTGAGGGTCTCTGGATCTCACAAAGTACCTGGTAAGTTTGTTGTTCAAACGAGAAGCCATCAAATCTATCTACATAATCTGATTGAACAAATCCTTGTGAATAGACCATTCCCTTGGATGCAGAGACTGAAGACTGAGAAAATATGCTTCCCAGTTGTTCATTTCTGGAATATGAACTGCAGAGACTAGAGAGAAATTCACTGCTACCCATGAGAGAATTAAAGAGGGTTCCTTCATGGCTAGGGAACTGTGGGGCCCCCCAATGATTGATATAGCAACTACTGTGACATTGTGTGATTGAAAGAGAGATGAAGATGAGACTCCCTTTTCAACAGAGGCCAAATCTGAAGAGCCCTGAAAATGGCACTGAGTTCTAGAATATTTATTGGCAACCTCATCTCCTGAGGAGCCTAAACCCTTTGTGCCCTCAGAGACCCCTAAACAGCTCTCCAATCTGAAAGACGTGCATCTGCAGTGATCACCGTCCAGGAAGGATGAGCAAAATAAGTCCCCTGAATAATTAACTTTTTTAGCCTTCTCTGATCTGTTAGAGAAAGACACACTGAGACTGAATCTATTTAAAACCCAGAAAAGTAACCCTTGTCTGAGGCACCAAAGAAAACTTTTGAAAATTGATCTTCCAACCATACTGTTGAAGAAACAATAAAAGTCTTTTGGTGTGAGATTCTGATAAAAGAAAAGATGGAACATGAACCAAGATATCATCCAGGTAAGGAAACACTGCAATTCCCTGAGACCTGATCACACACACACACAATAGGGCACCCAGAACATTTATGAAAATTCTTAGCCAGACCAAATGCTAGAGCAACAAAGCATATAAATGATATCCCCTAAATAAAAACTCTTGAGTAATGGAAAAACCCCTCCAAAAGAAGCTAAATAACACTTAAAGGTCTAAGGCATGCTAAGCTGAAGAAAAAAAAAGAGCAGGAGACAAGTAGACATCACACCCAATGCCTTGATAGTGCTCACCAGAATAGGACAACATACATGAAAACTAAGCTGTTAAAAGGGAGATTAGCGAGTCAAAAACAGACATGCGCTAACCCGACACACACTGATCTAAAAGCCAAAGTGCAGGAAAAATGAATCGTCATGAGCTTGCAAAAAATCCCAACGTACACAATCCCCAGGGCTCAAGTGTGCTACCCCGACACGCACAGACCTAGTCAGACACTACAAACTAAAATCTGCTCACTACAATCCGATGCATGCAAAAAATTGTATATTTCAAATACATATATAACTACAAATGCCCAACTAGGCTACAGAGTGTCATATAAATAAAAATATTATACTTACCAACAGACACTCATCCACTAGTAAAGAAGATAGCCAAACAAGTAATTAAACATATCAGCATAGGTTATGGAATAGGAGTATATTGTAGATCCATGAGGTTTGTGAAATAATTTCCCATAAGGTTGAAAAGTGAGTAACAAACCATACCCCACATGCATCCCTCTGACAAACACTGTACTCTGAGGGGAAAAGGGCATCAACATAGACTGAAAGGGCATCAACATAGACTGAAAACTCCTCTCTGAAGAATAAAATGCACATCTTCATTCTTCGACCGCCTCCACTGAAGGCAAAGACAAGACTGAGGTACCTGTAAGATGGGAGGGGTTTAATAGAGCTCTTGTGGAAATCTTTGCCTTCTCCTAGTTGTAGGGAAGAGTAATCCCAGTAGTAATGGAACGTGGACTCACCACCTGTATGAAAGAAATCTAAATAAAAAAAAAAAAAGATTTATTTTTTAATTCATATAAAAGTAGTTGTAATATAAGAGAGAAAAAACTAATAGCATTTGTAAAACCTATTTTTTTTTTAGAGTAGTGTAGGGAGGGGTAGTACATTTTTGTTTGTGTATGTTACAATTCTCAACTAACATCTCCTATGCTTTCTTATCCTTAACCCTTTCCTACCTTATCACTTCAAAACCCATAACTCTTATTTACAAATAAACTATGATTATTTTCCCTCAAAATTAAAAAAAGTATGACAACTAGCACCAGTTCACTTCACTACATGTACCGTACCGTATTTCCACTACTAGTAGAGGCAATGATCACAGTGGCACACCACCACCAAAAATCAAACTTTAAAGTCATCTGGCCTCTCAAGAGCAGTGTCAGAGAGTACGGCAGGTCAGGGCAGTAGTCAGCAGCAGCAGACCACCCTTGAAAAATTTGGTGGTTTCCTTTCAAGGGGAGATGTCAAAACAGCAGTACAATAAGGTGACACAGATTATTGGACAGTTTATTGTTATAGGAGTGCTTCCTTTTCTTTGATAGGAGAGCCCTTCAAGCAGCTTGTGGATGCCCTAGACACACAATAACACCTGCTTTCTCAAACCACCTTTAGCAGGAAAGTGATACATCCTCTTTACCATTCCTTCATGACACTGATCAAAGAATTGCTGTCAAAGGCATGCACCCAGTGTACAGCATGCCTTCCCTATCATTGACAGTGCACTGGTGGCAATCCAACACCTCTGGGGATGGAACCAGTGTTGCTGGTGGTGGCAGTTTTAAAGAGAGAGAGCTGGATGGCAAACCGGGCTACTTTTCCTTCCTTTTCCTCAATGAGGTTATGGATCGGCAGCATACCTCAGCAAAGCTTTCAAATGACACACAGATCATCTCTAATTACTATTGGGAATCAATACCCAAGCTAGAGGACACCAATGATAAGGGAGGGACAAGACAGGGAACCTAAACGGAAGGCACCACTGCTTAAAGAGACAAAAGTATCAAATGTATACAATTTCGAAAAAGTGAGGACCCAAGGGAGACGTAGCAGTAGCTTTCTGACCCTTGCGTTTCCAAAACCTAAACAGAAGGCACCACTGCTTGAAGAACCTTTCTCCCCAATGAAGCCTCAGACGAGGCAAAAGTATCAAATTTATAGCATTTCGAAAAAGTGTGTAGAGTGGACCAAGTTGCAGCCTTGCAAATCTGTTCCATAGAAGCTTCATTTTTGAATGACCAGGAAGAGGAAACAGCCCTTGTGGAATGAGCCATGATTTTCTCAGGGGGCTGTTGTCCAGCAGTTTCATAGGCCAAACAAATTATACTCCTCAGCCACAGAGAAAGAGACGTAGCAGTAGCTTTCTGACCCTTGCGTTTCCCAGAGAAAAGTACAAACAAGGAAGAGGACTGGTGAAAATCATTAGTCGCCTGCAAATAGTACTTCAACGCATGTACCATATCCAGATTGTGCAGTAAACACTCTTTATGAGAAGAAGGGTTAGGACACAAGGAAGGAACAACGATTTCCTGGTTAATATTCCTACCTGAAACCACTTACGGAAGTAAACCTAACTTAATACGCAGAACTACCTTATCCGAATGAAAAACAAAGGTAAGGGGATTCCCACTGCAACGCCGAGAGTTCAGAAACTCTTCGAGCAGAAGAAATTGCAACAAGAAACAAAACTTTCCAAGATAACATCTTAATGTTATCATGCATAGGCTCAAACGGAGCCTGCTGAAGAACTTTAAGAATAAGGTTAAGACACCAGGGAGGAGTAACAGATTTGAACACAGGCCTGATTCTGACCAAGGCCTGACAGAAGGATTGCACATCTGGCACATCTGCCAGACGTTTAGGCAACAATATAGATAAGGCAAAAATTTGACTAACTGATACTACCAGACACTCCTGGAGAAAGGACAAAATCCTAGGAATCCGAACTCTACTCACAAGAGTAGCCTCTGGATTCATACCAATACAGATATTTACGCCATATCTTATAGTAATTTTTTCTGGTAACAGGCTTACGAGCCTGAATCATGGCCTCAAAAACCGACTCAGAAAACCCACACTTAGATAAAATTAAGCGTTCAATCTCCAAGCAGTCAGCTTCAGAGAAATGAGATTTGGATGAAGGAAGGTCTTTCCTCAGTGGAAGTCTCCAAGGTTGGAGAGATGACATCTCCACTAGGTCTGCATACCAGATCCTGCGAGGCCATGCCGGTGCAATGAGGATCACCGACGCCCTCTCCTGCTTGATCCAAGCAATGACCTGAGGGAGGAGAGTGAATGGAAGAAACAGGTATGCCAGACTGAAATTCCAAGGAACCGCCAGAGCATCTATCAGTACAGCCTGAGGATCCCGTACCTCGGGAGCTTAGCATTCTGACGAGACGCAATGAGATCCAGCTCCGGCTGCCCCCATTTGAGGATCAAGCTGGAAAATGAAGTCCCCACTCTCCCGGGTAAAAAGTCTGTCTGCTCAGAAAATCCGCTTCCCTATTGTCCACTCCTGGGATGTGGATCAGCAGTTGTGGGTCTCTGCCCACTGAATAAACTTGGTCACCTCTGTCATGGCCGAGGAACTCCGAGTTCCTCCCTGATGGTTGATATAAGCCACAGAAGTTATGTTGTCAGACTGGAAACTGATAAACCGGGCTGAAACTAACTGAGGCCAGGCTAGAAGAGCATTGAAAATTGCCCTCAGCTCTAGAATGTTTATGGGGAGACCTGACTCCTCCCGAGTCCATAGACCCTGAGCCTTTAACGAGCCCCAGTCTGCTCCCCATCCCAGCAGGCTTGCATCCATGGTCACAATCACCCAGGTAGGTGCAGGTACCCTGGGAGAGATGTTCCTGGGACAAACACCATGGAAGAGAATCTCTTGTCACCTGATCCAGTTCTAATCTCGGAGACAGATCTGCATAATCCCCATTCCATTGACTGAGCATGCATAACTGCAGAGGACTGAGATGGAACCGAGCAAACGGAATGATGTCCATGGCAGACCAATTAGCTTCATACATTGGGCCACTGAAGGCCGAGGAGAGGACTGAAGTACAAGACAAGAGTTGAAGATCTTTGTTTTTCTGACCTCTGTAAGAAAAATTAATTGATAGAGAATCTATTATGGTTCCGAAGAACACCAACCTTGTGGCTGGAATTAAGGAACACTTTCCCAAATTCCCACCCATCCGTAAGAGCGCAGAAAAGATAAACAACATCTCCATGTGGGAGCTTGCCTGTTGAAAGGATGGTGTCTGAACGAGAATGTCGTCCAGATAAGGCGCCACTGCAATGCACCGCAACCGAAGCACTGCCAACAAAGCTCCCAGAACCTTTGAAAAAGTCCTAGGAGCTGTGGCAAGGCCGAATGGAAGGGCCACAAACTGGAAGTCTTTGTCCAAAAACGCGAACCTTAGAAACTTGTGATGGTTCCTGTGAATGGGAATGTGCAGGTCCTTTAAATCTACTGTTGTCATAAATTGACTCTCTTGAATCAAGGGAAGAATGGAACGAATCGTTTCCATCTTGAAGGAAGGTACTCTGAGAAACTTGTTTATACTCTTGAGGTCAAGAATTGGTCTGAAGGTTCCCTCTTTTTTGGGTAACACAAACAGATTGGAATAGAATCCCAGGCCCCGTTCCTGCATTGGAACAGGAACTATCACTCCCAGGTTGGATAGATTGCGTACCCAGTGTAAGAATGCCTCTCTCTTTATCTGGTCTACAGATAACCTTGAGAGAAGGAACCTGCCTCTGGGAGGATAAGCCTTGAATTCAAGTTTGTATCCCTGGGACACAATGTCCACTGCCCAGGGATCCGGAACATCCCAAACCCATACTTGAACAAAGAGAGAAAGTCTGCCCCCAACAAGATCCGCTCCCGTACTGGGGGCAGGCCCTTCATGCTGATTTTGAATCACTAATTGGTTTCTTGGATTGCTTCCCCTTATTCCAAGACTGATTGGGCTTCCAGGAGGACTTGGACTGTTCCTGCTTGGAAGAGGGGGGGGAGGCTTACACTTAAAGTTTCGAAAGGAACGAAAATTACTCTGATGTCCTTTCTGTTTGTTCTTCTTATCCTGAGGGAGGAAGTGCCCCTTTCCTCCCGTAATATCTGAAATAATTTCAGCCAACCGCGGCCCAAAAAAGGTCTTACCCTTGTAAGGAATTGCCAAGAGCTTAGACCAAGATTTCAACCATAAGGCTCTATGAGCTAGAATAGCAAAGCCAAAAATATTTGCTCTCTATGTTATGACTTGTAAGGAAGCATCCGTGATAAAGGAATTGGCCAACTTAAGAGCCATGATCCTGTCCTGGATCTCTTCAGGAGGAGTATCCGTCTGAATAGAGTCAGTTAATGGTGTGGAGGGATGCCAAGACTCAGGCCTTCCTGCTCCTGCCTGCAGCAGCCCTCTAGGCCACGTCCTAATTTCAGGAACTCCCACCGGGAGGACTCAGGTGTGAGCCGTCCTATAAAAGCTCACTTATTGCCTTACATACCTTGTTCCTTGTTCCTGAGACCAAGCAAACTTATATCATACCTATGATTGCTCACTTTGCTCCTGATACCAAGCATTCTAACCTTGTACCTGCATATGCTCACCTATCTCCTGAGGCCAAGCATACTTACCTGATACTTGTGTATGCTCCCCTTGTTCTGGAGACCAAGCATACTTATCTTGCACCAACATATGGTCACCTGGTTCCTGAAAGCTAAGCAGACTTCCCTGATACCTGTGTATGTCACCTTGTTCCAGAGAGGTATGTAAAGTCAGAATATAAATAGCCCCATCCACTTTAGGAATAGTTTCCTAAAATTTAACATTGAAAGCTGGAAAAGGACATATTTTTTAAAACCATGCAGAAAGATTAAAAAAAATACATGGCTTTGCCCAATCTCTGGAAATCTCAGAGATCACATCAGGTATAAGAAATACATCAGGTAATTTAACCACAGGTATAAAAACAGGATTTAAATAGTTACCTGGCTTGTCCCCATCTACTTTAGGAGCTATAGAGAACACATATGCTCAATTTAAATGAATGAGTATATATTTCAGAAGTAGACCCCTAAACATCAGAACCAAACCTCTTCCTCTGAGGACATAGCAGCGTCACAAACTGTATCTCCTTGGTCTAGACTCAAAAATTGTGAACTGGGTGGAATGCTGGCTTGAGGACAGAAAACAAACGGCTAGATTACGAGTTTTGTGTTATGAGGGGTGCGGTACTAACTTGCACGTTATTGTCACCTCTTACTTAACTAGAAGGCTGGTATTACAGGTTTTTACAAACCCTGCGTTAAAAGGCAAGAAGTGAGCGTAGAGCAAAATTGAGCTCCATACCGCACTCCAATACCAGCGCTGTTTAAGTCAGTGGTGAGCTGGTTGGACGTGCTTGTGCACGATTTCCCCATAGACATCAATTGGGAGAGCCGGCTGAGAAAAAGTCTAACACCTGCCAAAAAGCAGCGTAAAGCTCAGTAACGCAGCCCCATTGATTCCTATAGTGAAACACATTTTATGTTTACACCTAACACACTAACATGAACACTGAGTCTAAACACCCCTAATCTTACACTTATTAACCCCTAATCTGCCGCCCCCGACATCACCGACACCTACATTATATATGCTCCGTACATCGCCGCCACTATAATAAACATATTAACCCGTAAACCCGTTAGATTAGGGGTATGTGGGTGGTGGGTTGTAATGTTGGGGGGGGGGGGGGTATTGTATGGTTTTTTTTACAGGCAAAAGAGCTGAACTTCTTGGGGCATGCCCCGCAAAGGGCCCTGTTCAGGGCTGGTAAGGTAAAAGAGCTTTGAACTTTAGTAATTTAGAATAGGGTAGGGCATTTTTTTATTTTGGGGGGCTTTGTTATTTTATTAGGGGGCTTAGAGTAGGTGTAATTAGTTTAAAATTGTTGTAATATTTTTCTTATGTTTGTAAATATTTTTTTATTTTTTGTAACTTAGTTCTTTTTTATTTTTTGTACATTAGTTAGTTTATTTAATTGTATTTATTTGTAGGTATTGTATTTAATTAATTTATTGATAGTGTAGTGTTAGGTTTAATTGTAGGTAATTGTAGGTATTTTATTTATTTAATTTATTGATAGTGTAGTGTTAGGTTTAATTGTAACTTAGGTTAGGATTTATTTTACAGGTAAATTTGTAATTATTTTAACTATTTTAGCTATTAAATAGTTCTTAACTATTTAATAGCTATTGTACCTGGTTAAAATAAATACAAAGTTACCTGTAAAATAAATATTAATCCTAAAATAGCTATAATATAATTATAATTTATGTTGTAGCTATATTAGGATTTATTTTACAGGTAAGTATTTAGCTTTAAATAGGAATAATTTATTTAATAAGAGTTAATTAATTTCGTTAGATTAAAATTATATTTAATTTAGGGGGGTGTTAGTGTTAGGGTTAGACTTAGCTTTAGGGGTTAATACATTTATTAGAATAGCGGCGAGATTCGGCCGGCAGATTAGGGGTTAATAATTGAAGTTAGGTGTCGGCGATGTTAGGGAGGGCAGGTTAGCGGTTAATAAATATAATATAGGGGTCGGCGGTGTTAGGGGCAGCAGATTAGGGGAACATAGCTATAATGTAGCTGGCGGCTCTTTGCGGTCGGCAGATTAGGGGTTAATTATTGTAGGTAGGTGGCGGCGACGTTGTGGGGGGCAGGTTAGGGGTTAATAAATATAATATAGGGGTCGGCGATGTTAGGGCAGCAGATTAGGGGTACATAGGGATAATGTAGCTGGCTGCGGCGTGCGGACGGCAGATTAGGGGTTAATAAGTGTAGGTAGCTGGCGGCGACGTTGTGGGGGGCAGATTAGGGGTTAATAAATATAATATAGGGGTCGGCGGTGTTAGGGGCAGCAGATTAGGGGTGCATAAGGATAACGTAGGTGGCGGTCGGCAGATTAGGGGTTAAAAAAATTTAATCGAGTTGCGGCGATGTGGGGGGACCTCGGTTTAGGGGTACATAGGTAGTTTATGGGTGTTAGTGTACTTTAGAGCACAGTAGTTAAGAGCTTTATGAACCGGCGTTAGCCCAGAAAGCTCTTAACTACTGACTTTTTTCTGCGGCTGGAGTTTTGTCGTTAGATTTCTAACGCTCACTTCAGACACGACTCTAAATACCGGAGTTAGGAAGATCCCATTGAAAAGATAGGATACGCAATTGACGTAAGGGGATCTGCGGTATGGAAAAGTCGCGGCTGAAAAGTGAGCGTTAGACCCTTTTTTGAGTGACTCCAAATACCGGAGGTAGCCTAAAACCAGCGTTAGGAGCCTCTAACGCTGGTTTTCACGGCTACCGCCAAACTCTAAATCTAGGCCTAAGATAGCTACAATATAACTAATAGTTACATTGTATCTAGCTTAGGTTTTATTTTACAGGCCAGATTGTATTTATTTTAACTAGGTAGAATAGTTACTAAATAGTTATTAACTATTTACCTGTAAAATAAAACCTAACCTACCTTACACTAACACCTAACCTAACCCTACAATTACATAAATTCCCTAAATTAAATACAATTAACTAAATTCAAAACAATTAGCTAAATTACAAAAAAATAAAACAACACTAAATTACAGAAAATAAAAAACAAATTACAAGAGCTTTAAACTAATTACACCTAATCTAATAGCCCTATCAAAATTAAAAAAGCACACCCCATATAAAAGAACCCTAGCCTAAACTAAACTACCAATAGCCTTTAAAAGCGCCTTTTGCGGGGCATTGCCCCAAAGAAATCAGCTCTTCTACCTGTAAAAAAAATTACAAACAATCCCCCAACAGTAAAACCACCACCCACATAACCAACCCCCCAAATAAAACCCTAACTAAAAAAAACCTAAGCTCCCCATTGCCCTGAAAAGGGCATTTGGATGGGCATTGCCCTTAAAAGGGCATTTAGGTCTATTGTGCCCCAAAGCCCTAACCTAAAAATTAAACCCACCCAATACACCCTTAAAAAATCCTAACTAACTAACCCCCGAAGATCCACTTACATGAAGAAGTCTTCACCCAAGCGGCAAGATGAGATTGAATTCTATTGGCTGATTGGAACAGCCAATAGAATGCAAGCTCAATCCTATTGGCTAATTGGATCAGCCAATAGGATTGAAGTTCAATCCTATTGGCTGATTGCATCAGCCAATAGGATTTTTCAACCTTAATTCCGATTGGCTGATAGAATTCTATCAGCCAATCGGAATCTAAGGGACACCATCTTGGATGAAGTCATTTAAAAGAACCTTCATTCAGCAAGAAGATGTCGATTGAAGAGGATTCTCCGCGCCTGATGTCTTGAAGATGGAGCTGCTCCGCATCGGAAGGATGAAGATAGAAGATGCCGTCTGGGTGAAAATTTCTGCCCGTCTGGAGGACCACTTCTGCCCGTCTGGAGAACCACTTCTGCCGGCTTCGTTGAGGACATCTTGCCGCTTGGATGAATACATCTCCCTGTAAGTGGATCTTCGGGGGTTAGTGTTAGGATTTTTTAAGGGTGTATTGGGTGGGTTTTATTTTTAGGTTAGGGCTTTGGGCCGCAATAGAGCTAAATGCCCTTTAAAGGGCAATACCATCCAAATGACCTTTTCAGGGCAATGGGGAGCTTAGGTTTTTTTAGTTAGGGTTTTATTTGGGGGGTTGGTTGTGTGGGTGGTGGGTTTTACTGTTGGGGGGTTGTTTGTATTTTTTTTTTACATTTAAAAGAGCTGATTTCTTTGGGGCAATGCCCCGCAAAAGGCCCTTTTAAGGACTATTGGTAGTTTAGTTTAGGCTAGGGTTTTTTTTATTTTGGGTGGGCTTTTTTATTTTGATAGGGCTATTAGATTAGGTGTAATTAGTTTAAAGATCTTGTAAAAAAATTTTCCTGTAATTTAGCCAATTGTTTTGAATTTAGTTAATTGTATTTAATTTAGGGAATTTATTTAATGGTAGGGTTAGTTACGTGTTAGTGTAAGACAGGTTAGGTTTTATTTTACAGGTAAATTTGTATTTATTTTAGCTAGGTAGTTAGTAAATAGTTAATAACTATTTAGTAACTATTCTACCTAGTTAAAATAAATACAAACTTGCCTGTAAAATAAAAACAAAACCTAAGCTAGATACAATGTAACTATTAGTTATATTGTAGCTAGCTTAGGGTTTATTTTAATGTAAGTATTTAGTTTTAAATAGGAATTATTTAGCTATTAATTGTAGGTTTTCTTTATATTTATTTTAATTATATTTAAGTTAGGGGGTGTTAGGGTTAGACTTAGATTTAGGGGTTAATAAATTTAATATAGTGGTGGCGACATTGGGGGCGGCAGATTGGGGGTTAATAAATGTAGGTAGGTGGCGGCGATGTTAGGGGCGGCAGATTAGGGGTTAATAAATGTAGGTAGGTGGCGGCGATGTTAGGGACAGCAGATTAGGGGTTAATAATATTTAAATAGTGTTTGCAAGGCGGGAGTGCGGCGGATTAGGGGTTAATATGTTTATTATAGTGGCGGCGATGTCCGGAGTGGCAGATTAGGGTTTAATAATTTTATTTTAGTGTTTGCGATGCGGGAGGGCCTCGGTTTAGGGGTTAATAGGTAGTTTATGGGTGTTAGTGTACTTTTTAGCACTTTAGTTATAGTTTTATGCTACAGGGTTATAGTGTAAAACTCATAACTACTGACTTTAAAATGCGTTACGAATTTTGCGGGATAGGCTGTACCGCTCACTTTTTGGCCTCCCAGGACAAGCTCGTAATACCGGCGCTATGGAAGTCCCATAGAAAAAAAGACTATACGCAATTTGCGTAAGTTGAATTGCGGTAAGGCCAAAAAAGTGTGTGGTGCCCCTAAATCTGCAAGACTCGTAATAGCAGCAGTAGTAAAAAAGCAGCATTATGAGGCTTAACGCTGTTTTTTTTACTCATAACGCAAGACTCTTAATCTAGCCGAAAGTGACTTAGTAAATGGAGTACATTCAGCAGAGAAGGCTGTTACTAGTCGTGTTCCTCAGGGGTCAGTTCTGGGGCCTGTTTTGTTTAACATATTAAAGGGCTACAGGGGAAAGTATTTCTGTTTGCAGATGATACAAACATTTGTAACAGAGTGGATGTTCCAGGAGGGTAGACAAAATGAGAAGTGATACACAACAATTGGAATGATTGGACAAATGACAAGGATCTAAAGTTTAACACAGCAAAGTGTAAAATTATGCATTTAGGGAAGAAAAATCAAAATGTTAATTACAGACTCAATGACACTTTACTGTTACAAACGAGGCACAGGACTTGGAAATTATTATTTCAGATTATTTAAAATTTGGTAAACAATGTACTACTGAAGTGAGTAAGTCCAGCAGAATGCTTGGATGTATTGGTAGAGGTATTTGCAGCAGAAATAGTAAGGTTCTTATGCCACTTTATAGATCATTAGTTAGGCCTCATCTCGAGTATTGTGTGCAGTTCTGGAGGCCAAATCTTCAGAAGGATGTTAACAAACTTGAAGAGGGCTACTAAAATGGTACATGGTCTAATAAATAAAACTTACCAGGATAGGCTCAATGACCTAAATATGTATAGCTTAGAGGAGAGAAGGGAAAGAGGTGATATGATAGCAACTTTTGTACATTAAAGGGTTTAGGCTGTGGATATTTTACATAAAAATGACAATTCAAGAACAAGGGGTCATAATCTCAAGCTGAAGGGTGGTAGAGCCACGAGTAATTTGAGGAAGCACTTCTTTACAGAAAGAGTGATTGATTTATGGAATAAACTTCCTCAAAAAGGTAATAATGACAAACACTGTGGGGGACTTTAAAAATGCCTGGGACAAGCATAAGGCTTTACTATGAACTAGGTATTTTTATAGTTTTAGGTAATATCAGGCAGACTTGCTGGCCTATGGCTCTTATCTGCAGTCAATATCTCTGTTTCTATGTCATGACTAGAGCCATTAACCTCAGCAGGCTTAGAGCTAGTAGAAGGTAAATTATTAACTGACCTTTTATGCTTACTTGAAGGAAGTATGGCCACCAAAATTTTAGACACAGTATATTGTATAATATCCTTGATTCCAGGAATCAGCAGGAGTCTCCTGTAAGAGACAAACAGAAGAAGCAGCAACACCCTTAGAAGCAAGACCAACGTTCGATAGGTCAGAATGCATTAGAACTTTAATACATTTATTGCATAAATTAGCCCGAGATAAAATACTCAGCTTAGAAGCTGGGTCATTTGAACACTTTCCTACTAGCGTTTATATTGTTTATAAGGCAGATTTAGGGACAGAATCAAAAAGCTCCATAACTGCAAGAAACTTATACAGAAGTGCAGGGGGAAAAAAAGCACACAGCTAAACGGTAATATCCCAATTAAAAAAGTTTAAATTAAGGGAAACACTTACCCCCTCTGAAAAATAACTTTATAAAAGGCAGAAATGTGGTAGTACACAGGGCACCGGTTATCTAAAATAGTGTATATAATAAAAGGGGGGCGTCAATCTGGTGTCATATAACGAAAAAAAAATGCACCAAAACCATAACAAAAAGTATGCATGTAAAAATCCAGCGTGCGTTTAAAAATATATGTGCGCAAAAAGCCATTAAGTGAAAACATGACGCATAATTAAAAATACTGAATAAAGAGGAATTTACCCAAAATATATAACTGTCATATACATATATGATAAATATATATAACAATAACCAGGCTTCTATAGTGCCAAATATAAAATTTAAAATAAAGTACTTAACAATAGGCACTCTACTACTGGAAGAAACCAACAGAAAGCCAAAACCTGTGCTGAAACAGAACAGCAGAGGATCTGGAAAGGAGTATATCGATGAATCAACCGAAGGAGCCAAAGGACAAGTCCCTGGAAAGGGTTGTGACTAAATCCCAATAGATTGAATATATGCCACTACCAATACTCCAGTTACATCCCTCCAACAATCACTGTACTCTGAGGGGAAATAGGCCTCAATTCGGTCTGAAAACCCCTCTCACTAAAGAATCAAATACACCTTCATTCTTCAACCCCCTTCAGCAGAGGGAAAGATAAGACTGAGGTGCTAGTGAGGTAGAAGGGGTTTAATAGAGTTCTTGGGATTTGGGACTCTTTGCCTTCTCCTAGTGGTAGGGGAAAGTAATTCCCAGGAGTAATGGATTGTGGACTCTCATCCCCTGTATGAAAGACTTTCTGTTTAGTGTAGTGGCCCCCCTCCAACATTAACATTTTCCATAATGTAGGGTCCACCCTCACCCTCCAGCAATTACTGTTCCATAGTGTAGAGGCCCCATCCCTCACTCTCCCGTCAAACATTTTCTATAGTGTAGGGAACACCAACTCTCCCTCCAACCTCCTCGCTGGGCCAATCCAATTGCCTCCCTCCTTAACTCCCACCACATCAACGATGATCGCTACAGAGAGAGACATTGTCTCAATAACGATCGGCTTTCTGGCTTCATATGGTAAAGAAGCACGATCAATGCTCCCTTACCATATGAAGGCAAATGCCTTCTGCCCCCTAGTTGCGGCTCCTGTTTTGGATGCAGATGCTATGTCAACACAGTCCGTTGGGGCAAAGTACTGTGTGATGTAGTACCTACATCCAAATAGTGTAAAAGGTTAAAAAAAGGTGATCACCAGCCCCGCTATAAAACATGTAAATTCTTATGGTGGGTATGGGGACTATTATAAAACACCCATCTCCCTCTCTGATTTAAATAGAGAGGTATAAGCCCCCTCATTTTAAAGAAGAAATGCCTGTATTATAAATAAGGGGCCTCACCCTGCTGTATTGGTTTTCACCTGCCTCAAATGCAAACCTGTGCAGTGTTTATCAAGAGAGAGAAGGATCTTTAAGAGACCCTATTTACACGAGGACCCCCTCTTTCCTACATGAGGTCTCATGCCCTTGCCATTAGCAGGTAATTGCCCTTTGCCACCTATTGTATTTGCTGTATAGAGGAACATTGGCTCCAAAGTTTCCAATGAAAAAGGAGATTACCCACTTCAAAGAGGCGTCTTGTGTGGTGACATATTTAATAACCACATCTTGTACCCCTTTAGGTAGCAGACAATTGCCTTAGAAATTTTAATAATTTGATTACATGGTGACCTTTACTGCACTCTGTGCTTTAAAAGGGATCCTAGCACTATAAAATAAACATAGGAGACATCATTGTGAGCTCCAATGCTAACCTATACTCCTCACTTTGTCCACCTAAATATGAATTTAAGTTTTATAAAAAAAAAAAGAAAGTTTTAAATTTTATAAGTGCTTATGGAATTTTGTGCCCGCTTTAAAATATGATGGACAAGCCCATAAAGTGAACAAAAGTCTATATATTTCTTGCTTACATCTACGGTTGCAGATTTGTGGCACTGCCTGCATATGATTCGCTGGTGATACACCAGCGTGTGTCACCTGAGGTCCATTTTTATGGACAATATCTTAATGCTGTAAGGTATGACCCACGCTAAATACATCTGATACAAAGTATTAAGCAGAGTTGTTGCCATGGACAGGTTTAAATAATCTTGCTTTTGCCAACAGTTTGTCATGGGTAGGGATAACTATTCGTTGCTGTTCTATCTGCCCCCCAGCTTGTCACACACAGGACTTGACATGCTGTGACAGTGCGAAATCTGCAGGTCTCAAGGAGTTAGCAGCACCTTGTCTCCAGACATCTTGTCCCAATTCCTCATAAAGGGGTTTGATGATCAAAAACTCACAAGCATGAAGAGAAATCATACAATTAATTTTTTTAAAACATTAAATGATAATATAGGGGCCTTTCCTTCACATGCAGAACTCTGTGTAGCTAAATAACCAGTTATTCTAAAATGTGCCTTTCTAACATTATTTGAAGGTCTTCTCAGCGCTGGACTTTGTATTTCTGGATGACACTGACTTGTAACTGCTCCATTCTGTGCATCCATGTATATTTACTTGTATTATTGCTGTAGTTTAATTCCTGAAGAAACCTCCACTCCTGATATGGTATATGGTGTTAGCTGCTTGTTTCTATAACTGATGACAGAGACAGGCTGCTTTTCTGCAATCACTTTATTACATGACTAGCTGCCAGACAACTAACTAGACTGCACTGGAACTCTTCCTTGCAAACTATAATCAACACAGAGGGATATTTATCAAGCCGTCAACCGCAAATACGCTGGTATTCCGCAGCATAATTGTGGCGAGCCTGATTCGACCCATTTATCAAACCCTACAGACCGGCAAAAGTTGAAATTTGTGACGTAAAATACAATCCGCCGGTCTCAATCCGACACAGATTGATGCTTACGTCATTACAGATGTTCCAAATACAAATTTTGCACTGACAACTTTTGCAAGTTATCAAACTTCTAACAGGTACGCTCACGGCTATTCCGGCGTACATGGTTTTCAATCCGCCACCCTGGAGGCCGCGGATGCCATAGGAATCAATGAGTCTGAAAGCAGTAGAAAAAGTTACGTTTACACCTAACACCCTAACATAAGCCCTGAGTCTAAACACCCCTAATCTGCCGCCCCCACATCGCCGCCACCTACATAATGTTATTAACCCCTATTCCGCCTCTCCCTGACCCCGCCGCCACCTACATGTTATTAACCCCTATTCCGCCGCTCCCTGACCCCGCCGCCACCTACATAATGTTATTAACCCCTATCCCGCCTCTCCCCAACACCGCCGCAACTAAATAAATGTATTATCCCCTATCCCACCGCTTCCCGACCCCGCCGCAACCTAAATAAAGTTATTTACCCCTATCCCGCCGCAACTAAATAAAGTTATTAACCCCTATACCGCCGTACGCGGAGCCCTCCGCAACTAAATAAATGTATTAACCCCTAAACCCTTGGCCTCCCACATCAGTACCACTTACTAAACCTATTAACATCGCCATAAACTAAATTAAGCTATTAACCCCTAAACCTAACAACCCGCTAATCTTACATTATAATTACCTCATCCCTATCTTATAATAAATTTAAACTTACCTTCAAAATTAAAATAAACTATATTAAACTACTAATTAACCTACCCTATTATCCTACAATTACATTAAACTATATTAAACTATTCGTTAATCTACCCTAACTATTATACTAAAACTACAATAAACTAACAATTAAATTAATTATATTACATATTAAAAACCTAACCCTACTCAAATTATTTAAATCTACTATAAAGAATTACTAAGTTACAAAAAAATAACAAATAAGTTACACAAAATAAAAAAT
This sequence comes from Bombina bombina, assembly GCF_027579735.1. Classification (NCBI taxonomy): domain Eukaryota; kingdom Metazoa; phylum Chordata; class Amphibia; order Anura; family Bombinatoridae; genus Bombina; species Bombina bombina. The sequence goes on from NC_069503.1 coordinate 250,395,860, forward strand.
AAATGATCAAATATTTAAACTAATTACACCTAATCTAATAGCCCTATCAAAATAAAAAAGCCCCCCCAAAATAAAAAAAAAACCTAGCTTACAATAAACTGCCAATGGCCCTTAAAAGGGTCTTTTGCGGGGCATTGCCCAAAGAAATCAGCTCTTTTACCTGTAAAATAAAATACAAACACCCCCCAACAGTAAAACCCACCACCCACACATTTAGCTCTTTTTCAGCCCAAAGTCCCTAACCTAAAATTAAAACCCAATAAACGCTTTATAAACCTAACACTAACCCCCGAAGATCCACTTACAGTTTTTGAAGACCGGACATCCATCCTCATCCAAGCGGCAGAAGTCCTCAACAAAGCCAGGAGAAGTCTTCATCCAAGCGGGTCGAAGTCTTCATCCAAGCCGGCAGAAGTCTTCATCCAGGTGGCATCTTCTATCTTCATCCATCCAGCGCGGAGCGGCTCCATCTTCAAGACATCCGGCGCGGAGCATCCTCTTCTTACGACGTCTTCTGAAGAATGAAGTTTCCCTTTAAATGACATCATCCAAGATGGCGTCCCTTACATTCCGATTGGCTGATAGAATTCTATCAGCCAATCGGAATTAAGGGAGAAAAAATCCTATTGGTTGTTGCAATCAGCCAATAGGATTGAGCTTTCATCCTATTGGCTGATCCAATAGTAGGTTAATTAATAGTTTAATATAGTTTAATGTAATTTTAGTATAATGGTTAGCCTAGGTTAATAGTTTAATATAGTTTTAATGTAATTTTAGTATAATAGTTAGGGTAGCTTAATTAGTAGTTTAATATAGTTTATTTTAATTCTAAAGGTAAGTTTAAATTTATTATAAGATAGGGATGAGTTAATATTTAATGTAAAGTTAGCAGGTTGTTAGGTTTAGGGGTTAATAGCTTATTTTAGTTTATGGCAATGTGGGGGGCCAGGGGTTTAGGGGTTAATACATTTATTTAGTTGCGGGGGGCTCCAGGAGCGGAGGGATAGGGGTTAATAACTTGCGGGGGGCTCCGGGAGCAGCGGGATAGGGGTTAATATAACTTTAGTTGCGGCGAGGTCCGGGAGCGGCAGGATAGGGGTTAAACATTTTAGTATTGTGGCGCCGTTTAGTGACAGGGTATAAATAAAGTTGGGAAAAAGCCGAATAGCAGCGAGATTGATGACTTTTAGTTAACAGTCCACTGCTCATCACCCCGTACTTGGTGTGCAGCTTTTAGACAGCTTTTTTTTATAAATAAGGATAGCGTATTCAGGTCCGCGGCCGCAATGTTAGGCGAGCGTATTGGTCCTGTCGAATGCAGCACAGTTGACAGCTTGATAATTCGGCCTCAAAGACCAGACTTCTTTTGATAATCTCTCGAGTCTCCAGTGATGAGAGCTTTAGCTCAATCGGCACCAGGGCAATAAATTCCAAACATAATTTATAACTATTCTCTCAGAATCAATAATTGCTGCCACCAGAACAAACTTAATGTTCAGGCTATCTCAGGTTACATTATACTATATTTGAATTAAAAAACAACAGCTGTGTATTCAGTTACTAGAGCACAAAAATCTGATTCATTTTATATTTTAATCAGTGGGGAAAAAGTCACGGTAAAAAAAATTATAATAATGAATGAGATGACATCTCTATAAAAAGTAACACACAATTTGATTGTCCCCAAACTGAATTATCTGACTCTTACCTACTGGGCAGCAGATTTTGGCAATTAGTAAAATGGAAAAATCCCTTAGAGTATGCCCCTGTGACTGCTACATGTACTAATATTTGGGTTGAATTACTAATCTATAGACACAAAACACTACACCCCAAAGTTTAATCAGTTTGCACTTCTCATGCTGTACAATATCACTTACCCATGCTGGTCATGTTTGGATCCGTTGGATACCTCCATTCAGTAGCATCTCAAATATGTGTATATGTATAATGACAATCTGCTCTGGGAATAGTTATGAGTATGTTTAAAAATGACTGGATATTTTGGGTGTGGGTGTTAGAAGTGACTGGACTTTCCTGGGGCTGGATTAAATGAAAAATAAACTTCAATGTGTCTTTAATGTCCCTTTAACTGTTTTAATGCTCTTATGTTATAGGATTTTATCCTTTACTTTTGTTTGCATGTGACTTTGGGATGATTTACAATCCTTTAGAAAAGCTTATAAAATGGATTATCAACATATATCCCCTTAATCCTAAATGGTGCATTTTGTAGAAAAAATGTTAAACTGTTTGAAAGGATTGTGATTGACTTCTTTGTATTTAACTATGTGTATAGTTCCTTTGTAGGGGTTAAAAGTCAGCACCAGAGCAGTAATACACAATTGGGAACTATCGGAACATAGTTAGTGAGTCAATGACAAGAAGCATATGTGTGTAGCCACCAATCCACAGCAAGCTCCTAGTCGTGCAGTGCTGCTAGTGAGCGTGTGTTTTTTAACAAAAGATACAAAGATAAAGTCAACTTTATAACAGAAGTCATTTGAAATTCTCTTAAAATTGCGTTCTCAATCTTTATTGTAAAAGTTTAATTTTGGCTTTCATGCCCCTTTAAAAAATAAGTATTATAATCAATAAAATAATTCATAATGTCACCCAACATAGCGATTTTTTAAAAACAGAAATAAAAACATTTTTCACTAGAAGATATGACAGCCATACATAAAGTATAGCTGTATTATTCCTACTGGTTGTTTGTTGACTTTTCCTCAGACAAAAATTAATATTTTACAACAAAATTTATGAGCGTGATATATGCAAGAACACGGCTGAGTGGAAAGAAAATATCTGCAGAGATTTAACAATTCTACTCCTTTGAGCAATTTATGACTTTCTTACTTCTACTTTATTTAAACATCATCTTTTTGAGGGGGGAAAAAACACTTGAACATAGTCTAACTGTGCCCTGTTTACAAATATTCGGCTAGATTACGAGTTTTGCGTTATGAGGGGTGCGGTGCTAATTTGCAAGTTATTGTCACCACTCACTTCCCTACAGTGCTGGTATTACAGGTTTATAAAAACCCGGCGTTACCAGGCAAAAAGTGAGCGTAGAGCAAAATTGAGCTCCAAACCGCACCCCAATACCAGCGCTGTTGAAAGCCGCGGTGAGCTGGTTTTACGTGCTTGTGCACGATTTCCCCATAGACATCAATTGGGAGAGCCAGCTGAAAAAAAAGTCTAACACCTGCAAAAAAGTAGTGTAAAGCTCCGTAACGCAGTCCCATTGATTCTTATGGGGAAAGAAAATTTATGTTTACACCTAACACCCTAACATGAACCCCGAGTCTAAACACCCCTAATCTTACACTTATTAACCCATAATCTGCTGACACCTACATTATACTTATTAACCCCTAATCTTACACTTAATATCCCCTAATCTGCCGCCCCGACATAGCCGACAACTACCTTATACTTATTAACCCCTAATCTGCCGCTCCGGACATCGCCGCCACTATAATAAACACATTAACCCCTAAACCGTCGCACTACCGCATCACAAACACTAGTTAAATATTATCAACCCCTAATCTGCCGCTCCTAACATCGCCACCACCTACCTAAATTTATTAACCCCTAATCTGCCGCCCCCAACGTTGGCGCCACTATACTAAATTTATTAACCCCTAAACCTAACACCCCCTAACTTAAATATAATTAAAATAAATATAAATAAAACCTACTATCATTAATTAAATAATTCCTATTTAAAACTAAATACTTACCTGTAAAATAAACCCTAAGATAGCAATATAACTAATATTTACATTGCATCTAGCTTAGGTTTTATTTTTATTTTACAGGCAAGTTTGTATTTATTTTAACTAGGTAGAACAGTTACTAAATAGTTATTAACTATTTACTAACTACCTAGCTAAAATAAATACAAATTTAAAATAAAACCTTAACTGTCTTACACTAACACCTAACCTTACACTACAATTAAATAAATGACCTAAATAAAATAAAATTACCTAAATTACAAAAAAAAAACCCCACTAAATTACACAAAATAAAAAGACATTATCAAATATTTAAACTAATTACACCTAATCTAATGGCCCTATCAAAATAAAAAAAGCCCCCCCAAAATAAAAATAAAAAACGTAACCTAAACTAAACTACCAATAGCCTTTAAAAGGGCCTTTTGCGTGGGCATTGCCCCAAAGAAATCAGCTCTTTTACCTATAAAAAAAAAACCATACAAACACCACCCAACAGTAAAACCCACCACCCACACAACCAACCCCCCCCCCCCAAATAAAATCCTAACTAAAAAAAACTAAGCTCCCCATTGCACTGAAAAGGGCACTTGGATGGGCATTGCCCTTAAAAAGGCATTTAGCTCTTTTTCAAGTCCCTAATATAAAACTAAAACCCACCCAATAAACCCTTAAAAAACCTAACACTAACCCCCGAAGATCCACTTACAGTTTTGAAGACCGGACATCCATCCTCAACGAAGCCGGGAGAAGTCTTCATCCAAGCGGCAAGAAGTCCTCAATGAAGCCGGGAGAAGTCTTCATGCAAGCCAGCAGAAGTGGTCCTCCAGACGGGCAGAAGTCTTCATCCAAACGGCATCTATCTTCATCCATCCGACGCAGAGCGGGTCCATCTTCAAGACATCCGGCGCGGAGCATCCACTTCAATTGAAGTCTTCTTCCAGAATGAAGGTTCCTTTAAGTGACGTCATCCAAGATGGCGTCCCTTGAATTCTGATTGGAATTAAAGGTGAAAAAATCTTATTGGCTGATGCAATCAGCCAATAGGATTGAGCTTCAATCCTATTGGCTGATCCAATCAGCCAATAGGATTGAAGCTCAATCCTATTGGCTGATTGCATCAGCCAATAGGATTTTTTCACCTTTAATTCCGATTGGCTGAGAGAATTCTATCAGCCAAACGGAATTCAAGGGACGCCATCTTGGATGACGTCACTTAAAGGAACCTTCATTCTGGAAGAAAACTTCAATTGCAGAGGATGCTCCGCGCCGGATGTCTTGAAGATGGACCTGCTCAGCGCCGGATCAAGATCGAATATGCCGTCTGGATGAAGACTTCTGCCCGTCTGGAGGACCACTTCTGCCGGCTTGGATGAAGACTTCTCCCGGCTTCGTTGAGGACTTCTTGCCGCTTGGATGAAGGCTTCTCCCGGCTTCGTTGAGGATGGATGTCCGGTCTTCAAAACTGTAAGTGGATCTTCGGGGGTTAGTGTTAGGTTTTTTTAAGGGTTTATTGGGTGGGTTTTATTTTTAGTTTAGGGACTTTGGGCACTTGAAAAAGAGCTAAATGCCCTTTTAAGGGCAATGTCCATCCAAATGCCCTTTTCAGGGCAATGGGGAGCTTAGGTTTTTTTAGTTAGGATTTTATTTGGGGGGTTGGTTGTGTGGGTGGTGGGTTTTACTGTTGGGGGGTGTTTGTATTTTTTTTACAGGTAAAAGAGCTGATTTCTTTGGGGCAATGCCCCGCAAAAGGCCCTTTTAAGGGCTATTGGTAGTTTAGGGTTTTTTCATTTTGGGGGGCTTTTTTTATTTTGATAGGGCTATTAGATTAGGTGTAATTAGTTTAAATATCTGATGTATTTTTATTTTGTGTAATTTAGTGTTTGTTTGTTTTTGTAATTTAGGTAATTTTATTTTATTTAGGTAATTTATTTAATTGTAGTATAAGGTTAGGTGTTAGTGTAACTCAGGTTAGGTTTTATTTTACAGGTAAATTTGTATTTATTTTAGCTAGGTAGTTAGTAAATAGTTAATAACTATTTAGTAACTATTCTACCTAGTTAAAATAAATACAAACTTGCCTGTAAAATAAAAATAAAAACCTAAGCTAGATACAATGTAATTATTAGTTATATAGTATATATATATGTAGCTAGCTTAGGGTTTATTTTATAGGTAAGTATTTAGTTTTAAATAGGAATTATTTAGGTAATGATAGAAAGTTTTATTTAGATTTATTTTAATTATATTTAAGTTAGGGGGCGTTAGGGTTACACTTAGGTTTAGGGGTTAATAACTTTAGTATAGTGGTGGCGACGTTGGGGACGGCAGATTAGGAGTTAATAATATTTAACTAAAGTTTGCGATGCGGGAGTGCAGTGGTTTAGGGGTTCATATGTTTATTCTAGTGGCGGCAATGTCCGGAGCGGCAGATTAGGGGTTAATAAATGTAGGTAGGTGGTGGCAATGTTAAGGGTGGCAGATTAGGGGTTAATAATATTTAACTAGTGTTTGTGATGCAGGAGTGCAGCGGTTTAGGGGTTAATATGTTTATTATAGTGGTGGCGATGTCGGGAGCGGCAGATTAGGGGTAAATAATTTTCTTTTAGTGTTTGCGATGAGGGCCTCGGTTTAGGTGATAAAAGGTAGTTTATGGGTGTTAGATAAATATTGTGTTAAAAAGTACACTAACGGCGCTAACTCAAAAAGACCTTAAGCTCTTAAAACAAATGGGTCCCTAGTTACCCATACAAATCAATCAGAAACTATGGTTAATGTAAGGAGCGCCTAAGACAAAGGCAAGGTCAAAGACAAAGGTGCAAATGCAGTTCAACAAAAATATATATTAAAATATTTAATAACAAGTAATCAGAACATATATATTAAAAACATATAATTCATGGATCCATGATGCATTAAAACAATGATTAAAACCAAATGTACATAAAGTGACAGAGGTCTATATAATTATATAGAAATGACCGCTATATATTACAGAGCTCAAATATAGATACTGGGTACATAGGGTGACAATGTGTCTCGAGGTGGCAGTGTGTATATAAGGTGCAATGCGGTCCCTAAGGATCTGTGTAGTGTAACAATATAAAACAAAAATAGAAAGAAATATATATAAAACGTTAATTAGAAAAGCACATGTGAGCAACCAAGTCCAATGTTCCAACCAAGTGGTGAAAGTTCCTAATGATCCAAGTGATCCAAATGTGATGATGTGACCCAAACGATAAAAATCAAAAATTTAAAAACAAAATTAAAAACCAAAAATTGTGGACAAAAAATGTGAAAACACAATCAGTGGTGGATAACGAGTGTGGTAAGCAATTGCTCAAAAATAAAATTCAAAGCCAATGAATAAGAAATAATAAAAAAGAAAAATATGGACCAATAGTATCTTGTAGTGATTAATAAAAAACAGAATATTCCATAACCTGTGAAAGAAAGAAATAATACAACATAGAGCAGTATCGTTTAGGAATGGCTCTAGATAATCAGAATATAACTCACCATATATGCCAATGCGTTTCGGCCCACCAATAGGGCCTTTTTCAAGACTGATATATGGTAGGTGAGATAGCTCATTTTATACCTATGAAGATTAACCTAATGGCGCCAAATGTGCCTGAATGCGCCAAAATGGTGACCCCATGACCCGGAAATTGTTACTAAAACCGGATATGTAGGAGTGACCTCATGGTTACAATATAATAAGATCGTTGGTTAACTGTTGTTATTATTTATATCTCGTTGGTTGTAATATGTGATAAGTCATATGTTACTATGTACTCCTTACCACTGTTATAAGAACCTGTTAATGTTGAAACCGGAAGTACGGTATTTTCGATAGACCGGATGTTGTACTTTTTTAACACTTTAGTTATGAGTTTTATGCTACAGCTTTGTAGCGTAAAACTCATAATTACTGACTTTAGATTGCGTTACGAATCTTGCAGTATAGGCTGTACCGCTCACTTTTTTGCCTCCCAGAAAAAGCTTGTAATATCATCGTTATGGAAGTCCCATTGAAAAAAGGAAATTTATGCTTACCTGATAAATGTATTTCTTTTACGATATGACGAGTCCACGGATTTCATCCTTACTTGTGGGATTTATCCTCCTGCTAACAGGAAGTGGCAAAGGGCACCACAGCAGAGCTGTATATATAGCTTCTCACTTCCCTCCCAATCCAGTCATTCGACCGAAGTTAGGAAGAGAAAGGAAAAGCTAAAAGTGCAGAGGTGACTGAAGTTCAATAAAAATAAATATATACCTGTCTTAAAAATGACAGGGTGGGCCGTGGACTCGTCATATCGTAAAATAAATAAATTTATCAGGTAAGCATAAATTTCCTTTTCTTTTACAAAGATATGATGAGTCCACAGATTTCATCCTTACTTGTGGGATACCAATAACAAAGCTATAGGACACGGATGAAAGGGAGGGACAAGATAGGAACCTAAACGGAAGGCACCACTGCTTGAAGAACCTTTCTCCCAAAATCAGCTTCAGAAGAAGCAAAAGTATCAAATTTGGAAAATTTGGAAAAAAGTATGAAGAGACGACCAAGTTGCAGCCTTGCAAATCTGTTCAACAGAAGCATTATTTTTAAATGCCCATGAGGAAGCCACAGCCCTAGTAGAATGAGCCGTAATTCTTTCAGGAGGCTGCTGACCAGCAGTCTCATAAGCCAGACGGATGGTAGTCTTCAGCCAAAAAGAAAGAGAGGTAGCCGTAGCTTTCTGACCCCTACGCTGTCCAGAATAAACAATGAATAATGAAGATGATTGACGGAAATCTTTAGTCGCCTGCAAGTAAAACTTCAAGGCATGGACCACGTCCAGGTTATGCAACTTACGCTCCTTCTTAGAAGCAGGATTAGGACATAATGAAGGAACAACAATTTCTTGATTAATATTCTTATTAGAAACAACCTTAGGAAGGAAACCAGGTTTGGTACGTAAAACCACCTTATCAGAATGGAAGATAAGATAAGGCGAGTCACATTGTAACACTGAAAGCTCAGAAACTCTACGAGCAGAAGAAATAGCAACCAAAAACAAAACTTTCCAGGATAACAACTTAATATCTATGGAATGCATGGGTTCAAACGGAACCCCTTGAACATTAAGAACTAAATTCAAACTCCAGGGTGGAGCAATTGGCCTAAACACAGGCTTGATTCTGGTCAAAGCCTGATAAAAAGACTGAACGTCTGGAACATCTGCCAAACGTTTGTGTAGTAAAATCGACTAGGCAGAAATTTGTCCCTTTAAAGAACTTGCTGATAACCCCTTCTCCAATCCCTCTTGGAGAAAAGATAAAATCCTGGGAATCCTAACTCTAATCCATGAGTAGCCCTTGGATTCGCACCAATAAAGATATTTACGCTATATCTTATGGTAGATCTTTCTAGTAACAGGCTTAAGTGCCTGAATCAAAGTATCAATGACCGAATCAGAGAACCCCCGCTTAGAAAAAATTAAGCGTTCAATCTCCAAGCCGTCAGTTGCAGAGAAACTAGATTTGGGTGTTGGAAAGGTCCCTGAATGAGAAGGTCCTGCCTCAATGGAAGCTTCCACGGTGGCAGAGAAGACATGTCCACTAGATCGGCATACTAAGTCCTGCAAGGCCATGGAGGCGCGATTAGAATTACTGAAGCCCTCTCCTGTTTGATCCGAGCAATCACCCTGGGCAGGAGAGCAAACGGTGGAAACACATAAGCTAGGTTGAACGACTAAGGCACTGCCAAGGCATCTATCAGTTCGGCCTGAGGATCCCTTGACCTGGATCCGTATCTTGGGAGTTTGGCATTCTGACGAGATGCCATCATATCCAACTCTGGTCTGCCCCATCTGAGGATCAGAGTGGCAAAGACCTCCAGATGGAGTTCCCATTCCCCTGGATGAAACGTCTGTCTGCTTAAAAAGTCTGCTTCCCAGTTGTCCACTCCTGTAAATTGCTGACAGACAACAAGAGTGGGCCTCCGCCCACCGAATTATCTTGGATACCTCTGTCATTTCTAAGAAACTCCTTGTTCCTCCCTGATGATTGATGTAAGCCACAGTCATGATGTTGTCCGACTGAAAGCAAATAAACTTGGCCGAAGCCAACTGAGGCCACGCCTGAAGCGCATTGAATATTGCTCTCAATTCCAGAACATTGATTGGAAGAAGTGACCCTGACTGAGTCCACAGACCCTGAGCCTTCAGGGAATTCCAGACTGCACCCCAACCTAGAAGGCTGGCGTCCGTCGTTACTATCACCCATGAGGGTCTGTGGAAGCACGTCTCTTGGGACAGATGATCCTGAGGCAACCACCAAAGAAGAGAGTCTCTTGTCTCCTGATCCAGATTTATCTGAGACAAATTTGTATAGTCCCCATTCCACTATCCGAGCATGCTCAGCTGTATCGGTCTGAGATGAAAACGAGCAAACGGAATGATGTCCATTGCTGCCACCATCAATCCAATTACCTCCATGCACTGGGCCACTGATGGCCGAGGATTGGACTGAAGGGCTCGGCATGTATTCAGAATCTTTAACCTTCTGACCTCTGTCAAGAAAATTTTCATGGATATGGAATCTATTAGAGTTCCCAGGAAGGAAACCTTGGTCTGTTGACTTAATGAACTCTTTTCTAGATTCACCTTCCACCCGTGAGTCCTCAGAAAGGACAGGACCATGTCTGTGTGAGACTTTGCCAGATGGTAAGACGACACCTGGATTCGAATATCGTCCAGATAAGGTGCCACTGCAATACCCCGCGGCCTGAGAACTGCCAGAAGGGACCCTAGAACCTTCGTGAAGATCAGGGGTGCTGTCGCCAACCCGAAGGGAAGAGCCACGAACTGAAAATGTTTGTCCAAGAAGGCAAACCTTAGGAACTGGTGATGATCCTTGTGGATAGGAATATGAAGGTATGCATCCTCCAGGTCCACAGTAGTCATATATTGACCTTCCTGGATCAATGGTAGAATTGTGCGAATAGTCTCCATTTTGAAGGATGGGACTCTGAGAAACTTGTTTAGACTCTATAGATCTACAATGGGTCAAAATGTGCACTCCTTTTTGGGAACCACGAAAAGATTTGAGTAAAACCCCTGTCCCTGTTCCAGTCTTGGAACGGGATGAATTACTCCCATAGTAGAGAGGTCTTTTACACAAGGTAAGAACGCCTCTCTTTTTTTCTGGTCTGCAGACAATCGTGAAAGAAGAAACCTCCCCCTTGTGAGAGAACTTTTGAATTCCAGCTGATACCCTTGGGACACGATTTCCAGAGTCCAAGGATCCTGAACATCTCTTACCCAAGCCTGGGCAAAGAGAGAAAGTCTGCCCCTTACTAGAGCCGGTCCCGGATCGGGGGCAGCCCTTTCATGCTGTTTTGGTAGCAGCAGCGGGCTTCTTGGGTTGTTTACCCTTGTTCCATGCCTGGTTGGGTCTCCAGACGGGCTTGGCCTGAGCAAAATTCCCTTCCTGCTTGGTGGAAGAAGAGGAAGAAGAGGGGGCTCCTTTAAAGTTCAGAAAGGAACGAAAATTATTCTGTTTACCCCCTCAGTTTAGCAGTTCTATCCTGAGGTAGGAGATGACCCTTACCTCCCGTAATGTCCGAAATGATCTCTTTCAAGTCAGGCCCGAATAGGGTTTTCCCTTTGAAAGGGATAGTCAAAAGCTTAGACTTAGATGACACATCAGCAGACCAAGATTTTAACCATAACGCTCTACGCGCTAAAATGGCAAATCCAGGATTCTTAGCTGCCAGCTTGGCAATCTGAAAGGAGGCATCTGAAATAAAAGAATTAGCCAGCTTAAGAGCCTTAATTCTATCTAAAATATACTCCAAAGGAGTCTCAGTCTTAAGAGACTCTTCTAAAGCATCAAACCAGAAGGCTGCCGCAGTAGTAACTGGTACAATGTAGGCCGTTGGTTGTAAAAGGAAACCCTGATAAATAAACAATTTCTTTAGAAGACCCTCCAAATTCTTATCCATAGGGTCTTTAAAAGCACAACTGTCCTCAATAGGAATAGTTGTACTCTTAGCCAGGGTAGATATTGCTCCTTCCACATTAGGGACTGTTTGCCACGAGTCCTGAACAGTGTCAAATATAGGATACATTTTTTTGAAATTATGAGAGGGTGAAAACGGGATACCCAGTCTGTCCCATTCCCTCTTAATAATCTCCGAGATTCTCTTAGGAACTTGAAAAACGTCAGTGTAAGCAGGTACCTCTAAGTATTTGTCAATCTTACACAATTTCTCTGGTGGGACCACAATAGGGTCACAATCATCCAGAGTCACTAAAACCTCCCTAAGTAGCAGACGGAGGTGCTAAAGCTTTAATTTAAAGGACATGACGTCCGAATCCCTCTGAGGTAATGCACTTCTCGAATCGGAAAGCTCCCCCTCAGACAGAAGTTCCCTGACCCCCAATTCAGATCCCTGTGAGGGTACATCGGAAAAAAACGCATCAGAAGGCTCATGCAAATTGACCTCTGTCCAATTGCGTTTACCCTTTTACACTGGCAACTTAGATAATACCTATGTAAGGGTAGTTGACATAACTGCAGCCATATCCTGCACAGTAAATGAATTAGACGCGGTTGAAGAACCAGGCGTCGCTTGGGTGGGCGTTAAAGGTTGTGACGCTTGGGGAGAAGTTAGCGGTATACCTTGATTCTCCTCAGACTGAGAATCATCCTTAGACACATTTTCTTTACATAAAATCTGTGCTTTACATGGTAAGGCCCTCTCAGTACACAAGGGACAAAAAGATAGAGGGGGTTCCACAGTGGCATCTAAACACATAGAACAATGAGTTTCCTCCTCAGAGTCAGACATGTTAAACAGATTAGCAATCTCAAATGTAATCGTTTATAAAACAATCTTTTATCTCTGAATTATATTATAGCCAAAAAATAATGCAGCAAAAAAAATCTGTATTATTATTATTATTATTATTATTCTTTATTTAGTGCCGACAGATTCCACAGCGCTGACTATGGGTACAAGGATAACAGTACAGTGGAGAAACAATACGATAAGACACAACATTTTACAGACAAATACAGGGGGAATTGAGGGCCCAATTCCCGTGGGAACTTACAATCTAGACGGGTAGGAGGATGGGAAACAGGAGGTGGGGACTGCAGAGGTGAGAATGATATTAGTGAGGAGATAGAGGGAAACTGTTAGTTAAGTGAAGTTAGTTTGTTGATAAGTTGGGTGATAAGCTTCCCTGAACAGAAAGGTCTTTAGGGAACGTTTAAAGGAGGAGAGGTTAGGGGCAAGTCTGACATCTCGAGGAAGTGTGTTCCAGAGGGTTGGTGCCACACGAGAGAAGTCCTGTAGTCTAGAATGAGAGGAGGTGATGGTGGAGGACGCAAGAAGCAGGTCGTTGTTGGATCTTAGGGGACGGGCAGGAGCATATTTGTTGATGAGTGAGGACAGATAGGGTGGGGCAGCATTGGTGAGGGCTTTGTAGGTCAGGGTGAGAATTTTGAATTTAACTCTGTTGTGAATAAGGAGCCAGTGAAGGGACTCACAGAGAGGTGCAGCAGAAACAGAGCGTCGAGAGAGGTGGATTAGCCTGGCAGATGCATTTAGGATGGATTTGAGGTTAGAGAGGCGGGAGAGAGGGAGGCCAGTTAATAAGATGTTACAGTAGTCAAGTCGGGAAATTACCAGGGAGTGGATGAGCTGTTTGGTAGTTTGAGCACTCAGAAACGGACACATTTTGGAGATATTGCGTAGGTAGTTGCGGCAGGATGAAGAGAGCAGTTGGATGTGGGGAATGAAGGACAGATTTGAGTCAAGCGTGACTCCGAGGCAGCGGACTTGGGGTGATGGGTGCCGCAAACACTGATATTAGAAGTAGGGGGGAATTAGAAGTAGTTCGGTCTTGGACATATTTATTTTTAGGTGGTGAGAGGCCATCCAGGAGGAAATGCCAGATAAGCAGTCACTGATGTGAGAGTTGACAGAAGGAGAGAGTGCAGGGGTGGAAAGGTAGATCTAGGTATCATCAGCATAGAGGTGATAGCTGAAGCCATAGCGGTTGATAAGTTTACCCAGTGAAGAAGTGTAAATAGAGAAGAGTAGAGGACCCAGGACAGAGCCTTGAGGTACTCCAACAGACAAGGGCAATAGAGAAGAGGAGTCACCAGCAAAAGAGACAGAGAAGGATCTGTTAGAGAGATAAGAGTGAATCCAGGAGAGGGCAGTGTCACAGAGACCAAGAGAAATGAGAGACTGTAGGAGAAGGGGATGGTCAACAGTGTCAAAGGCAGCAGATAGGTCAAGTAAGATGAGTATAGAGTAGTAGCCTTTGTTTTTGGCAGAAAGGAGATCGTTAGTAACCTTGGTGAGGGTAGTCTCAGTTGAGTGTTGGGGACGGAAGCCAGATTGCAGGGGGTCGAGCAATGAGTTGGAGGACAGGAAGTGGGTTAGGCGATTGAAAACTAGTTTTTCAAGGAGTTTTGAAGCTAGTGGGAGCAGTGATATGGGGCGGTAGCTTGCAGGGGAGTTAGGGTCGAGGGAGGGTTTTTTGAGGATGGGGGTGACCTTCGCATGTTTGAAGGAGGCAGGGAATGAGCTGGTAGAAAGGGATTTAAATTTTAAAAGTTCAACTATTTTTCTGAGAACTTCAAAAATGGTTTTATGGCAATAAAAATTTGTTTATAAGTGTCCCAAACACTTTAACAGTATTGTATAGCTTGCATAGTATGACAGATCAATAAGATAACGTCTTTGTCAAATAAATAAAAATAATACTTTATTAAACCTTTGCACCACGCCACAGCTCTGCTGTGGCGCCTACCTGCCCCCGGAATGAAAACAGCTGCCATTCGAGGAGCCTGTCAGGTCCTTAGTAACTCCGGATAACATAGGCCCCACAATAGATCAGGACTCTAACATCCACACGATCCGGTTGTGCTGCGCATCTGAGCACGCAAAACAAGGCCCCACGGTGGGCGTCATTCAAGCTCAGCAAGACCCGCATGGGTCTTAATTACAAAAACATGTCCGTTAATATAAGCCATGGGCCCTCTATAATATCAGGTACCACCTAAACACTGTACACCTACGGCCAGTGTATACATAACACCAACAACCTTAAATAGGACCGCAACTCCCAGCGCCCATAATAAAACAAAGAGCATTTTACCAACTTTGTCAAATAAATAAAAAATAAGAGATTCCAGGTACATTAACACTTTACTCATAATGTATTCTGCTTACCCCTACCCATAAGGTAAAAATGTCAGCCTGTTCTGTGCATCAAGTCTCCCAGAAAATAAAAGGACTGAAGAAACCTCAAAGTTGCTTGTAGCAAGACATCATTCTCCACACTGAAGATTTTCTTTCACTACCTTCAGACGCTGTGGGAACCATTATGGATCTTAGACAACCTTTCTTAAGATCATCAACATCAGTACAGAAAATCAAATGTCCCCACTCCTTTCGGAAGTCAGGAACTGACAATTTTCTCCATGAAAAGATAGTACTCACTGGCACCATTTTAAAATAAAAAATTGTTGATTGAAGAAAATAAAACTAACACCTCACTTTGCCTCTTCCTAGTACTAACAAGGCAAAGAGAATGACTGGATTGGGAGGGAAGGGAGGAGCTATATATATAGCTCTGCTGTGGTGCTCTTTGCCACTTCCTGTCAGCAGGTGGATAAATCCCACAAGTAAGGATGAAATCCGTGGACTCGTCATATCTTTGTAAAAGAAAGTAAAAGATTTTCACCTTTTGAACTTTTATATGGTCGACATCCACGTGGATTACTTGTAGGGATGCACCGAAATTTCGGCCGCAGAAACGTTTTGGCCGAAAATCACATTTTTGGCTATTTCGTTTATCATTTTTTTGTCTGTTATTTTCAGTAAAATTATTGTGTAGCATGTTTCAAATTTGAAGCTAGCCTAGAGCTGCTATTTGAGTTCATTTTTTGATCTACTGTTTCTCATATAATAATAGTTTTAAAGGACTATACTTTATATGGATAATTGGTAAAACAAAATACTGTTAAATTTGATTCTGTTACACAGAACTAACTACAGAATAATACAGTATATTGATATTTAATATTGTTTTAAGTAGGGATGCACCGAAATTTGTTAGCAGAAACATTTTGGCTGAAAATGGCATTATCGTTTTTTTGTTCCTGGTAAAATTATTGTGTAACATATTATTGTTTTAAAATATTTTTGTCCAATTTTAATGTGTTGCTTTCAATAAAAGTGTGGTTATTGTATGCTATTGGCTTGCAGGTTTTCAGTTCAGATTCATTCATAAAATAGTCTAATTATGCAAAAAAAATGTAAAAAAATATTTTAAAATAATTTGGAAAAAACGAGATTTTAGGTTTTGGTTTTCGGCTAAGTGCATCCTGGATTTTCGGATTCGGTTTCGGTCTAGAATTTCCATTTCGGTGCATCACTAGTTACTTGATATTGTTAAAGAGACATGGGAACAGGAAACTACACCCCATAGAAGTGTTATTGAGCATATATCTCAAATGCACGATCGAATGGAGGCTGTCATACCCATAGTTAGGGAACATATGGGAAAAGCCCAAAAAGCACAAAAACACAGTTATAATCGAAATTCTAGGGTTAGAGTGTTTCAGCCTGATGACAGGGTACTAGTTTTAGTCCCTACAGTAGAAAATAAATTTTTGGCTACTTGGCACGGCCCATATGAGATAATAAAAGGTGGGTGATGTAAACGATAAGGTGAGTCAGCCAGGGAGAAGAAAACCTGAGCAGATGTATCATATTAATTTACTGAAGCCCTGGAAGGATAGGGAGGTTTTGTGTGCAATAAATACAACAGAGATACCTGTTACTGAGCCAGAGGTAAATGTTTCTGAAACCCTATCTGTGCATCAAAAGCAAGAGGTCAAGAACTTTATTAGAAGGAACAGAGAGGCTTTTTCCATGATGCCAGGGAGACCTAACGTAATTAAACATGACATATTTACAGAACCAGGAAAAAAAGTTTCCCTTAAACCCTATATAGAGTTCCTGAAGCCCGTAGAGAGGCTATTAAATTGGAGGTGGAAAATGTTTTAAAACTTGGGGTTCCTAAACCGGATGGTACTTTATGATTTTGTATTGATTATCGTAAATTAAATTGTATTTCAAAATTTGATACTTACTCAATGCCTAGGGTTGATGAGTTAATAGAAAGGCTAGGAAAAGCACGTTATTTAACAACAATTGATTTAACAAAAGGCTATTGGCAGGTACCCCTCAATGATCAGGCAAAGGAGAAAACTGCTTTTTCAACTCCAGATGGGTTGTTTCAGTATACAGTTTTGCCATGTGGGTTACATGGTGCTCATGCAACATTTCAGAGAATGATGGATAGAATTCTAAAGTTATGCTGCAGCGTATCTTGATGATGTAATCATTTATAGTACAGATTGGGAATCACGTCTCCCAAAAGTTCAGGCAGTTCTTGACTCCATTTTCTCTGCTGGATTAACTGCAAATCCTTCAAAATGTACCATTGGTTTAGAGGAAGCGAAGTACCTTGGATATACAATTGGGAGAGGATTAGTTAAGCCACAGACAACTAAAATGGAAGCCATACAAAACTGGCCCCAGCCCCTAAATAAGAAACAAGTTAGAGCTGTTTTGGGTTTGACTGGATATTATAGAAGGTTTATTCCAGATTTTGCTACAATAGCTGCTCCTTTAACTGATCTTACAAAGGCAAAATCACCAGTCATGGTTAAATGGTCTACAGAAGCAGACAAGGCTTTTAAGCATTTGAAAGATGCCCTGTGTGCCTATCCAGTTTTGGTATCTCCATATTGTTGTAAAGATTTTATTGTGCAGACTGATGCTTCTTATGTTTTTGTGGGGGCTGTTCTTTCCCAAGTGTACCAAGGGGAGGAGCATCCTGTATTATTTCTAAGTAGAGTAATTTTTCTCTTGTTGGTTTAATTTTCTATTGTTGAAAAAGAATGTTTAGCTATTAAGTGGGCTTTGGAGTCTCTTCGGTACTATTTGTTGGGGAGGAAATTTAGGTTGATTACAGATCATACTCTTCTCAAATGGATGAGTCAGAATAAGGAGAGGAATGCAAGAGTGACTAGATGGTTTCTTAGTCTGCAGCCTTTTCATTTCATTGTTAAGCACAGAGCAGGTATTTTGCACAGCAATGCTGATGGTCTTTCAAGGGTACACTCGTTAATGTCTATGGTCGCTCACTCCACCAAGTGTGAGCTAAAAGGGAGGAAGTGTGACAGAAAGTCTGATTTGGTGATAGGGGGAGTATATATTAGACCAAGTTTAATACATTTCACTTTACCATTTTGCTAAGAAACCCCAAGGAAGTAATTAGTGATTTTTAGTTGTGAATACCTTACAGCTGTTGAAGACAATTAAACTCAGGTGTGGATCATGATTACTGCTCCTAGGGTTTAAAAGGGAAGCATTTCTCTAGCTAAGTAGATTACAGCCAGACAGGAGGCCTGATATGATGTGTTGTGAAAAATGTACTAAACTTTAACTGGATTATTCTCTATTGCATTTAATCCCTAGAAGACAGTGGTTGCCAAAGATTCTTGTTAATATATATATATATATATATATATATATATATTTTTAAATGACAAAAAAGATAGACATGTATTGGGGCATTTGTAAATGTCCCAAAAAAGCTTTTTTGGGACATTTACAAATGCCCCAATACATGTCTATCTTTTTTGTCATTTAAATTTATTATTCAAGGGTAGCACCGAATATTAAATATACAGCAATATTTTCTACTCTCTCTATTTTTTCAATTTTTTGTATAACTTTGTGAGGATATAACTTAGAGGATTCTCTTATCCTTTTCTTAGAGATCGCAGTAGATTGCTGTAGGAGCGATTGGAGCTCCTATATAAGTCCCACATTTTTGATCGTTTTTTTTCCTGGCTGCGGTAGAAAAATGGCATACACCCTGTCAGATGATCTGTGGGAGGCAGATCTAAAAGATTCCTTAGCTAATGATATGATTAGTGGTAATGATGAGACTAGCGAAGAAGCTGTAACTATTTTTAGTGCCTTTAGAAGATATAGGTATCTCTTAAATAGACAACTTAAAATTAAGGCAGAAAATGCCAGTTTAGCCAATTATATTGATAAAAAAATAGTCCCTAGAGGACTCAGACTTTCGTTAGATCCAGGGGCGAACACTAGGGAGGATGAGGAGGGGGATTCCTTTGTGGAGGAATGGAATGATAAACTCTCATCAACCTCCTTGGATCTAATGGAAATGATGATAAAAAGAAATAATAAGAGACTTATAAAGGTCAAGGATGAAGCTGACAAAGCTCTAATTAAAGTAAATTCATTTGAGAACAACCCAAATTTTGAAAAGTTAAATGGGGAAACCAGCACGAATATATCCAAATTAAAAATTGACATTAAGTCTAGGAAGTGTAGAAAACTCAGACGAGACCAGGAGGATTACAAGAATGGTAGAGTTTATGTGTATAAATCACAGAAAAGCACATATGATTCAGGGACTGACGCTTCAGATTCTGAAGCAGGGACTTCAAAAAACCAATTAGGTATGGATCAAAGAGAAGGAGGAGAAAGAATAGAAGGGGAAAAAGGAAAGGATCCATATGGGACAGTGATAAAAGAAAAGAGATACCCTACAAGGCAGATAAGGGGGAGAGGAGAACAATATGTCCAGAGCAGGGGGAGATACAGAGGGAGGGGGGCACGCAGGGGCTATTAGGAAACCCTAGAGAGGAAGAACTCCAAATAGTGAACCTCTCCTCATTTCCCCTGAACCTGGCTCATATTGAACTCCTTAAAAAAGGCCTGTCGTTTTGTCCTACTGCAAAATTAGATAGGTTTGAGGTTATAAAAGACCTCCATCTTTTTGCAAGAAAAATTGTGTTATCAGTAATTATGAAATCAAAATCAGATAATACCAGTGATTTAGACCCAAGAGATCAAATAGCCCTCAGTGACTTAGAATCACTCCTGGCAGAAAATGAGCTAGAACTCACAATAGAAAATCCACCCAGTATAAGCCCAACAGACCCAAAATATGCATTCAAACCTAAGTCAGAATATATGCCTTCTCTATCTTTGGTCCCAGCGGTCAACCTTTTTGTCAAAAAAATGGAGAAAGAAATTGAAAATCTAACTCCACGACAGGAGAGTGACAATTTGGAGCCTAGAGAGAGGAAGGCTTTAAAAGAACTGATGTTGGCTAGAGGTCTGGTGATGAAGCCCGCCGATAAGGGGGGGAATCTGGTTATTCTTGATGAACAGTTGTATGTTAATGAAGTTAAGCGCCAACTTCATGACAAGAACCAATATGAAAAAATAAGCAGTAACCCACTTACACATACTCAGAATTCCTTGTTTAAGATACTTAATGATGCTAGAAGTAAGGGGATAATTAGTCAAAATGAGTTCAAATTTATGTACCCTAAATTTCCTGTCATGCCAGTTTTCTATATACTGCCGAAATTGCATAAAAACATGCAATGCCCCCCGGGGAGACCGATTGTCTCTGGGATCGGCAGTATAACAGAAAAAATTGGGGACTATGTAGATAAACATCTGCGCCCCTTCCTTCTAACTTTACCATCATACGTCAAGGATACAACAGATTTGTTAAAAAAACTGGATGGTGTAGTAGTGGGAGAAAAAAACATTCTAGCTTCCCTAGATGTGGAGAGCCTTTACTCTTCCATTCCCCACAATGTGGGCCTACTAGCAATCAAAAGATTCCTTGAAACAAGGGGTCCAAGATACTTGGAACATACAGAATTTATGATGGTGCTTTTGGAGTTCATTTTAAAAAATAATGTTTTTTCTTTTGATGGGCAGGTGTTCCGCCAGATACGCGGAACTGCAATGGGGGCAGTATGTGCCCCCACTTATGCATGTCTCCATCTGGGGTCATGGGAATCTGATATTTTTGAACAACATGTCGACACTTTTGATAATAAAGTGCTGATGTGGGTAAGATATGTGGACGATGTTCTAGTCTTATGGGATGGAACAGTAGAGGAATTTAATACATTTGTTTCCATCTTAAACCATAATGACAGGAACATCTTCCTCACATCAGAAACAAGTGAAAGGGAATTGAATTTCCTAGACATTACCCTGAAAAAAGAAGGTCTGAAAATAGTGACTGAGAATTATCGAAAGAAGAATGCCACTAACAGTATTCTTCATGCTAACAGTAGCCACCCCAATCATTTAAAAAGAGGAATACCATATGGGCAGTTCCTTCGTTTAAGAAGAAATTGCTCTTCACTCTCAAAATTTGATATCCATGCCCAGCAAATGAAGGAGAGATTCCTTCAAAGGGGATATTCAAATAAATGTCTAAAGAAATCCCTTTGGAAGGCTCGAAAAATGTCGAGGGATGATCTACTGTATGGAGAAAGGATAAAAACTAAGGGGAATCAGATTAGATTTATCTCTATGTATAATGATCAATGGAACAATATCAGATTGGCTATGAAAAGAAATTGGCACATTCTCACCTTGGATGAGAAAGTGAGACAAGCTATAGGAGATATACCACAGATGGCAGCCAGAAAGGCACAGAGCCTACGAGATAAGCTGGTAAAAAGTCAGTTTGTCAGAGGACCCTCTGATGCTGACTGGTTACGAAAAGATAAGGGAATAAAAGGTAGCTATCCATGTGGGCACTGTGTATACTGTGCCCACATGGATAGCACTAAACAATTCTCAGTGCAAGAAAATAGAGTCTTTGACATAAGATTCTTTTTTAATTGCAAGTCTGAGGGGGTGGTCTACCTCTTACGATGTTCGTGCCCGGTCTTTTACGTTGGAAAAACTAAAAGGATGGTAAAGGATCGGGTACAAGAACATAGAGATGACATCCTCTATTCCAGAGACACAAACGTTGCTAGACACTTCTGTGATATGCACAACTGCAACGCAGATTCATTAAAATTCATAATTATTGATAAAGGGATCACTAATGGACGAGGTGGTAACAACGACAAAGTCCTTTTACAGAAAGAGACCAAATGGATCTATAAGCTGGGGACAAGATTACCAGTAGGTCTGAACGACAAATTAGAATACATAAGCTTTCTATAAGAGAGCAATATAAATCTGACAGGATGTGTGCCATTTGGTTTTTGGAGTAATCTCTATGTGCAAATTGAGCTATGATGTTGCCTAGGAATAAGGGTAATACTTTAAAGTGTTTGCTCAATAATGAATATATTTTTTCTTTGCACAACTTGAAGATAGTATTTAAAACAAATGTGACAATCTATATGTATGTAAATATCCCTTTAAGGGCTCCTGGTTATTCACAGGACACAGACCTCCAAATAAAATATGGGTGAGACTGTGTATGAGAATCACCTGTGAGTAATCAGGTATGCTCTATAAAGAGGATGTCCGGTATGGATTCAGTATGCCCTGATGAACCCCTGGGACACATGCTCTGGAGGGGGGTGAAACGTGCGTTGGCACTATGTGTATTACACCTTAAGATAAGCTAAATACTGTCTGAGGTTTGTTTGTGGTGACACATGAAAGCGGAAATCTCAACCCAGCATTATAATAAGCCTATACTGCAGTCCTTGATAAAGATCCTAATGACCAGATCAAGCCTGGGAGCTGTGCATATGCGCTGAAACGATAGCGCTTGGATGCTGTATCTGTGACTTTAGGAATCGACTCTTGGAGTCTGAGGACAGCCGATAACAAACAGGTGCTTCATTTCCTAAGTATTCTCACTTGTCAATATGAAAGTCTGATATCGACCGTAAATGCCCTGACAAGGAGTTACAGAGTTGCAGTTGGTCTACTCTCTCTTGGTTTTTTCCTGGACCAATGGATACAGTTTCAACTACTAGGAACCAATTGGAGCTGCAGTGACGATCTAACCACCCCCACTGGGGATTACGTCACACGCCGAGAAATTACGGACCGGCAAAAGAAAGTAAAAAAGCACCATCGCAACTTTACTCTGGAAGATAAGTACTGTCTTTATATTATACAAATTGTGAATCGGTTTTTTGACCTAGTGTGCAGCAGATTCTGTTGCGGTCGCCTATTTACCGACACATGCTATGTATTATCAGTATATGGCTTTCTTACTTACATCTAACAGTGGAAAATGGACTGATAAGCCTCTTGTTCATTTTTGTATATAGTATGCTATATATATGTCTTACATCTAGGATAAGTTAGTAGTGTCTTGTATTTAGACAATCTGTGTAGGATTTTTCACATATATTATCCTATAGTTTTACATTGTTCTAGTCTGCATACGTATGCATAGGGTTTGAGATTTTCAGATAGCTTTATGTATTGCCCTTGTTTTGTTTGTACATTTTAAATTGTAAGAGTTTCCTCTAACTACTGTAGCCCGGAGAAACTGATCAAACACTGAATGTGAAGTGGAACATTTAAATAAAGAAATTGGATGTTTTCTAATTAATTTTTCGTGTGCTTTTTTATAAAACCCTTGCTTTTTTGGGACATTTACAAATGCCCCAATACATGTCTATCTTTTTTGTCATTTAAATTTATTATTCAAGGGTAGCACCGAATATTAAATATACAGCAATATTTTCTACTCTCTCTATTTTTTCAATTTTTATATATATATATATATATATATATATATATATATATATATATATATATATATATATATATACATATACATATACACACACAGTAGTATGCAAAAGTTTAGGCACCCCTGACAATTTCCATGCTTTTCATTTATAAATGGGTGTTTGGATAAGCAATTTCATTTTGATCTATCAAATAACTGAAGGACACAGTAATATTTCAGTAGTTAAATGATGTTTATTGGATTAACAGAAAAATGTGCAATATGCATCAAAATGAAATTAGACAGGTGCATACATTTGGGCACTCTTGTCATTTTGTTGATTTGAATACCTGTAACTACCTAGCACTGATTAATTGGAACACACAATTGGTTTGGTAAAACCCATTAAGCCTTGAACTTCATATACAGGTGCATCCAATCATGAGAAAATGTATTTAAGGTGGCCAATTGCAAGATGTTGTTCTCTTTGACTCTCCTCTGAAGAGTGCCAACATGGGGGTCTCAAAACAACTCTCAAATGACCTGCAAACAAAGATTGTTCAACATTATGGTTTAGGGGAAGGCTACAAAAAGCTATCACAGAGATTTAAGCTGTCAGTGTCCACTGTGAGGAACATAGTGAGGAAATGGAAAACCACAGGCACAGTTCTTGTTAAGGCCAGAAGTAAAATATCGGAGAGGCAAAGGATGGTGAGAATGGTCAAAAACATCCCACAGACAACGTCCAAAGACCTACAACATCATCTTGCTGCAGATGGTGTCACTGTGTATCATTCAACAATTCAGCGTATGGGAGAGTGATGCAGAAGAATACTTTTCTGCACAAACGCCACAAACAGAGTTGCTTGAGGTATGCAAACGCACATTTGGACAAACCAGCTTAATTTTGGAAGAAAGTGCTGTGGACTGACCAAACAAAGATTTAGTTATTTGGTCATAACAAGGGGCGTTATGCATGGTGGCAAAAGAACACAGCATTCCAAGACAAACACTTGCTAGTCACAGTAAAATTTGGTGGATGTTCCATCATGCTGTGGGGCTGTGTGGCCAGTGC